>NW_007251208.1:811592-853078 GCF_000164805.1 Carlito syrichta | reverse complement strand
GTCTCGCCAAGCTGCCCAGGCGGGTCTCAAACCCACGGGCTCAGGCAATCCACTCACCTCAGCCTCCCAAAATGCTGGGATTACAGGTTGAGTCGCCGAGCCCAGCTCTACTGTAAAATGTTTACCCCTCCCTTAAGATCCAGCTTAAGGCCAGGCGTGGTGGCTCAAGTCTGTAATCCCAGCACTTTAGGAGGCTAAGGCGAGAGGATTTCCTGAGCCCAGGGATTCAGGACCAGCCTGGGCAACTTGGCGAGACCTTGTCTCTACCGTAAATCAAAAAATTAACCAGGCATGGTGACGTATGCCTTTAGTTCCAGCTACTTGGAAGACTGAGGTGGAAGGATCGCCTGAGCCCAGCAGGTTGAAGCTGTGGTGGCCGTGAGCATGCCACTGCATTCCAGCCTGGGCAACAGAGTTAGACTCCAACTCAAAAAAAAAAAAAAAAAGACCCCGTTTAGCACATCTTCTGAGTCCCCTAGATGAGTGGGTATCCTTTCTTCTCATAACATTTTGTGCATACTTCCACCATAGCAATTAACACCAATTTTAGTTAATTGCCTATTCAGCTGCTGGGCTTTAGATATAGAAAGCAGAGAAAGTATATATATTATGTTATATTATATGTATGTGCATATCTTTCATCCCTATGACCTCATCCTATTATTCAGTGTTCCAGTATTTGAGTTGGCTAATAAAAGAACAAATAGCTGGATGAATAGATTCTGAAGGACAATGCAGTGAAGGAAGGCCATAACGGGTTATTCTCCCATGTGCAGATGTAGGCAAGGATGGGAAGGCTAAAATAACGGAAGAGAGGAGGAGAACAAATTTGGTTAGAAGGAGAAGTATATGTAAAGCAAAGAGGAGTGAGCCGGGTACAGGGCTCATGCCTGTAATCCCAGGTTTTGAAAGGCCAAGTCAGGAGGATTGCTTAAGCCCAGGAGTTCAAGACCAGCCTGGGCAACATAGCAAGACCTCGTCTCTTCCAAAAAATCAAAAAATTAGCCAGACGTAGTGGTGCATGCCTGTGGTGCCACCTACACAGAGGTGAGACTCTGACTCAAAAAAAATGCTGAGAAGTAAATTCTAAGTGCCATATATATAACAGAAGCTCTGAAAAGGGAGAATATACTGATGATCTTCTCTTTAAGATGGAAAGATGAACCTGGAAGACATTATGCTATGTGAAATAAGTGAGGCACAAAAGAAAAATATTGCATGATTTCACATATGGAATCTTTTTTAAAAAAAAAAAGTCAAACATGCAGAGACAGTGAATAAAACAATGGTACTAGAGGTGGGCTTGGGGGAGGAAATGGGGAGATATAAGTCATAGAATAAAATGTAGCAGATAGAGGTCAGGCATGGTGGCTCACGCCTGTAATCCCAACCAAGGCAAGAGGATTGCCTGAGCCAAGTGGTTTAAGACCAGCCCAGGCAACTTGGTGAGACCTCATTTCAACAATAAATTAAAAAAAAAAAAAAATTAGCAGAGCAAGGTGGCATGCATCTCTAGTCCCATCTACTTGGAAGAAGTTTCGTCTGAACCCAGTAGGTCAAGGCTGCAGCCTTGGTGACAGAGTAAGACTTAAAATTTAAAAAAAAATAATAAAGGCTAGGAGCCGTGGCTCAAGCCTATAATCCCAGCACTCTGGGGAGCTGAGGCGACAGGATTGCCTGAGTCCACGGGTTCGAGACCAGCCTAGGCAACATGGTGAGACCTTGTCTTTATAATAAATCAAAAAATTAGCCAAACATGGTAGCACACAGCTAGTTGGAAGGCTGAGGGGGAAGGACCATCTAAACCCAGCAGATTGTGCCACTGTACTCCAGCCTGGATGATGGAGTGAGATTCCAACTCAAAAAAAAAAAAAAAGTAGCAGATATGTAGAATGAAAAAGTGTAGTGATCTAATATGAGGATGGCAGGTAATAAAATGGTATTATATTTGGGATTCATGCTAAATGAATAGGTTTCAGCTGTTCTTTAGTCACAAAAACAGATGGATAACTATGTGAGACAGTGGATACATTCATTTGTTCCAATATAGTAGCAATTTTACTTTCAATATGCATTCAACATATACAACATTATGTTGTATAGTTTAAATATATACATTTATACATATGAGAAAGCATAAATAGGCGTTAGACATAGAAAAATGAGGCAAACCAGAGATCAATCTTCATATGTCAACACCATAGAAATAATCTGTGCTCAAACATGAATTTTTTCAGATATTCCCATTCAAACATGAATAGCACCCCCAATGTCTACCGATTCCTGATGCTTCCTTCAATTAGGGAAGAGGAAAAGGAAATGTTCATGGCCACCTAAAGCCTCATAACATGACCATTGTTGAATACTTGGAAGGCTGAGGCGGAAGGATCGCCGGAGCCCAGAGGCTGCAATGGTTGGGAGCAGCCACTGCACTCCAGTCTGGGCAACAGAGTGAGACTCCAACTCAAAAATAAAATAAAATAAAATAAAATAAAAGTAAATACAGTGGTATGGAGAGCTTCATTAAAAACAAGACCTGAAGGTGGAAAAGGAGGGTGGTATAAAAATCAGGGGTTGGGGGGACATTCCAGGCAAAGATAACCCCCAGTACAAAAAGACATGAGAAAGCAAGGAAAAAGCACACCGAAGAATTGAAGGATCATCACTTGCAGGCCTGTGTCTCTTACTTCTTCCAGAAAGATAATTAGTGAATACTAGATAATACACATGAGACAAAGCCCCTCTCTGGCCTCAGCCAAGAAATCTCAGAGGTCGGAGAGTTCTGTAATCAGATCTTTGATTCTGAGAGACGTATGTGTTTTAGGTAGGCTAGCTACAGTAGGTTGAGTAGTGCCCTTCCCCCAAGTTCATGGCCACCCAGAGCCTCATAATATGACCATTGTTGAATACTTTCGGATGTAATTACTTAAGAACTTCAGTGAGATCAACCCCGACTGGTCCACCCTACATAGTGTTCTTACAAGAAGAGAGAACCCAGTGAGATACACAAAAGAAGGTGATATGAAGACCAGGTGGAAATGGGATGGATGTGTCTATAAGCCCAGCCTCCAGAAGATGCCAACACTACCCACGCCTTGATTTCAGACTTCTAGTCTCCTGAATCATGAAAGAATAAATTCTTGTTTCAAGTCACCCAGTTGTGGCAATTGTTATGCTAGAAAACTATTACAACAGGTGTCTGGATTTGGCTACCTTTGTAACTGCTCTTTGTGATCAATAAATGTGTCCTGGATATTTGCATTTATGCTCCTAGAACGCATTTCACATTCTGTGGAAAACATTTCAGATTTGCTTTGGGGAAGCCTCTTTCACCTGTCCCTTTCCCCAAACCAGCCCATGTGTTTCCAATAACACTGAATACATTTTCAACTTCAGGGACCTATCACATAGGTCAAAGCCAATCAGCACATTTTATCCTACCGACCTCAGAGAATGTTCACAGCAAATGAGACAAAACTTATATTGTTAGCTATTACAGAGCTGTATCTTTTTATTCCCACTGGATTGGAACCTACGATAAGAGACTGGGGAGGCTGCTAATATCCTGCCATCGTGTAGAACTTGGGACTATGAGGACTACTGGAAGGAAGAGAAACCAAGTCCTGGTGAGGTCACGTGACCTCCAAATCTCACTAAGCTTGGGGCTGACCCGCGTCGGCCTTCAACACATCAATAAGCGTACCTGGTCTCAAACCAGGCAAAGTGAGGACCAAAGGGAGGCCCAAACTTTACTTGTATGATGTCCACTTGTATACCTCTTCCTGAACTGTACCCCACATCTTTAAAAAGAACAACAACCAAAAAAAACCACAAAACTCCTAATGAGTCAATACATTCTCTTTTTGCTATTTTGAGTTGTCTCCTAAAACATTCAAACAAAAGAATTCTGAGAAAATAGGCCCCCACTGGGTTTATCACCTTCATTATTTTGATTACTGATTAAGTGTACATATCACTTGCATCAACACTGGCGATATGTTTAGTCTCAAGGACTGCTGCTTACCTTATACCTCAGTGTCCCCCGCAACAAAGTGTGAGCAGACGGAATGCCATAAATCTCAGCATATTTTGTACTGTCTCTGTTAGGATAGCCTTCCAGATTTAACCCCGGGAAAAAATCCATGGAAGTAACTGCGTCAAGAAAGGAGACTCCCCCTGCAACGTTCACAACCTGAGGCACATTGAAAAGGTACACACAGGGTTTCAACAACTTGTTCCTTTAGGGCTTATCTGCATTCCTTGCACAAAAGAAAGCAACAAGAAATTGAAAAAATAATAATAATAATGAAACCATGATAATCAGCATCCCATACTCAAGTTGTTCTACTAATATTATCATTTAAAAAACCATTGTTCTCCCAAGCTTAAAATTTGACTTAAAGCATTTAGCTTTTCTTTTCTTTTCTTTTTTTTTTTGAGTTGGAGTCTCACCCTGTCGCCCAGGCTGTAGTGCAGTGGCACTCTCACGGCCACCCCAGTGTCGACCTGCTGGGCTCAGGTGATCCTTCCACCTCAGCCTTCCAAGGACGGGAACTACAGGCACGCCACCATGCCTGGCTAATTTTTTTTATTCATTGTAGAAACGAGGTCTCGCCAAGTTGCCCAGGCTGGTGTCAAACCCGCCGTCTCAGGTAATCCACTCGTCTCGGCCTCCCAAAGTGCTCAAGCCACTGAGCTCGGCGGCATTTAGTTTTTCTAAACCTAAGGTCTTGGCCGGGCATAGTGGTTCAACACCTGTAGCCCCAGCACTTTGTGAGGTTGAGTTGGGAGGATCGCTTGAGCCCAGGAGTTCAAGACTAGCCTGGGCAGCATGGTGAGAGCCCCCCCGCCTCTCTAAAAATATTAAAAAATGAACCAGGCATAATGGTGCACACCTGTGGTCCCAGCTACTTGGGAGGCTGACGTGGAAGGGTCATCTGAGCTCAAGAGGTTGAGACTGTGGTGAGTCATAAACATTCTACTGCACTCAAGACCCCGAATCAAAAAAAAAAGCAGTGAAGTATTTTTGTGTCTTTAATTTTAAAGGATTAAATTTTCTTTTAGTTTGTGAGGTTCATGATTGGTCTTAAGATAACAGAAACAAATCTGGAGTGATAAAATCAGGGCTGAGAATTCTGGTTGAGGCCACTGGTAGAACTGGATTTTTTTACTGACTACACAACTAAAAACAATTTCTGATCAATTTCTCAAAACAACGCTGTACCAGGGAGCTGCCAAGGTACCTTAAGATGGACTCCCAGGAACTAGTCTGAAGGACTTTTTGGCTAAACTTCATCAAATGATTCTCATAGTTTATTTGTAAATAAGTTCTGCACGTGTCTCTGTATGAGAGAAAAAAATGGTGACTCGTTTATATATGGCGGAAGCCCAGAGAAAAAAGGGTTATACTGACTGCAGTGTCAAGACCGATAGAGTCTTTTCAGTTCAAGGGCTCACTTTGCAGAGCACTGATCACCATTTAACATTTTAAGAATGAGAATCTGAAGGATGTGAGGAATGTTTTTAATTAACTTTCTTATAAAATTCTGGATCATGTGCACAGTACACATTCCCAGAGAGATCATTTCTGCACTACTTCTTTTTTAAAAAAATTTATTTAATAGAATTTTAATGTTTAAAAACATTTAATAAAGAAAACAAATTGGGGCGTGGAGGTGCACACCTGCATAACAGCAATTCAGCTCAGGTGACTGAGGAGGAAGAATCACTTGATCCCAGGAGTTCAAGATCAGCCTGGGTAACACAGCATCATCCCATCTTTTAAAATAAAATTATATTTTTAAAAAAGCAAATGTTGATCTTTGGCATCTCCATACTCATCTCACTTCTATAACCTAACGAAAATTCCAAGTGTTGTTTGTTTGAAGGTCAGGAACATTTTTAAAATAAAATTCAAGAAAGAGCACAATATTCTAGCATTTTACCAACTAGAACTAAATCAGTTAGTCCATAAGTCTGTCATGAAATCCCTATGTAGAAAATACGGAAATGTAAGCTGAAGGGTGATGATCTATTTAGAGAGATTGGCAGTTGGTTATGCAAATTGACCCCAAAATTACTGGATAATCATTATCATTTGATATCAATTCAGAGTTGTATTTCTAGTGGCACATTATGTGGTTCAATAATAAGCCCTGTCCTGTTTAGTATTTTATTAATGATTTGGATAAAGAAAGAGAGACATATTTGTCAATTTTTTAGCAAATAAACATTTCTTTCTGCCCTGACAATACTCAGGCTCATTACTCACTGCTGCTGCCGGCTTAAGTCAAACTCTTTAACAAACACACATCTCCCAAACACTGAGAATCACTGCCATATGTTATTTTAGGATACATATTCAAATAATCACAGTCAGCTTGATCACTAAACTTTTGAGGAATTTAACACAGGAAATATACAATAACTTATTCAGGACCCACTATGTGCCAGATACTTCATATATATTATCTTTAATCCATGCAATAATCCATTTGTCAGAGGTGAAAGCAGGTTGAAGAAGACACTCAGATGCATATTTGAACCCAAATATCTGACTCCAGTGTCCATGTTTTTTCTATTAGACAAGTTTTTTCTATCAGTGTGGACTGTCCCCTCAGTTGTGCTTAGTCTTGAATCAGCATTTTGAAAGAGAAACTGAAAATAGGACAGCATTCCAGATTATGCCACCAGTGACACATCTGAAAACTGCAATAAGAATGGATGAATCTAACCAAGTATGGTGGCTCATGCCTACAATCCCAGCACTTTGGGAGGCAGAGGTGAGAGGATTGCCTGAGCTCACGGATGTGAGACCAGCCTGGACAACTTGGTGAGACCTCATCTCTACAATAAATCAAAAAAGTAGCCAGGCATTGTGGCACATGCCTGTAGTCCTGGCTACTTAGAAGGCTAAGACAGAAGGATCACCTGAGCCCAGCAGGTCGAGGCTGCAGTGACTATAAGTGCGCCACTACACTCCAGCCTGGGCGGCAGAGTGAGACTCTGACTCAGAAAAAGATTAAACAGGATATACACACTCATGAATTTAATTTCTTCAAAATTAAAACGTCAGTTTTATCAAAAGACACCATTTATAAAATGAAAAAGGATGACATCACTCATCATATCACTGCCAGATGTCACCAACATAAGAAAGTAAACCAGCCCCTGTGGAGCGAATAAACTAAGAGAAGATGAAATCACTATCTCCAATTATGTAAAAGAAAATTAGATTTGTTAGATACTGGATTAGAAGTTAGAAATAATTCAAGTGGCCAAAAATTACTGCAAAGGTACAGGACAATAAGATATGTTCTAATTCATAGGCCACTGCTTAATTTCGGCAAAATTTTATGGCTTCAACTTTAAGCAGAAGCCAGAAAAGCCACATGGCTCCCCAGTTACTATTCTGTTAATTATTTATGGCCTGCTCTGGGTGGAAGGTGGTGGTGGCAGAGGGAGTGAAGGGACAAGAAGACAAGGGAGATTTTAAGACGTTTAACAATCTGGCTTGGGAGACAGACTGACACACTTGAATTACTGAATGAATAATACAGCACCTGGAAAATTCTGAGATACAGAAAAAGTGCCCGACACTTTGACTGAGTTCAGACAAAATAATAGTGAACGAGGGCTGGAGTGATCAGGAAAAGCTCCATCTGCAAAGAACTTAAGTGGGACCTTGAAAAAGATATCATTTTACCAAAGAAAAGCATATTGTTTCTTCTCTTGGCATCCTCCACAGTGTCAGGGAGATGCAAAAAGTATTTTTTTTTTTTTAATAAAAGAAGTTCAGGATGAAGGGGGAAAACTTCAAATTCAACGAATACAACTTCTGCTACCTAAAATTTACCTCTTGCTTTTCTTGAGCTCTCAAGACCACTAATTTCATTATGTAACTGATGTTTGCTAGATTGATGACATGTCTGATAATGGGCTGTTAGGCAGATTGTAATCCATACGGTCTCATTGAGCAAGAACCCTGGGAGGCTGGCATTATTGCCTTATCTTCAACAAGGAACCCGAAGCTCACTCAACCAGTAACCAAGAAATCAGAGCACAAAGCCAGCCCTGACATCAAGTCCCTTGCTCTTTCTTTTACATGGTCGTCAACTGCTGACCCTTTTATTGTGCTCATCTTTATTGTTTATAAGGCCACCTGCAAATATGCATTTTACCCAATTGAAGCAAGATATTTTTTTTCCCTACCCTCACATATTATTTTATACCCATCAGGCCCTTTCTCTTCCAAGACTGCAGAAGGTAGAAGGAGCTGTTGAAATGCAACAGTACACAGGCCTTAGCACGTAAAAGGAAGTGTGCTTGGTAGAACAGCAGACTGACTCTGGCCCAAACCTTCATGATTCACAGAACTAGAGAAGTGGATGGAAATTCACCACTCACATTACACATGAGATTGACGTCCGGTGGACTTTTACAACTGCCTGGTCTTTGGAGACACTGTGAGGGATGCTAGTGCTTGGACCAGAACTTGCTGGTCCTGTTTATTATCCTGACACGTGTAATGCATTATTCCAACATCAACCTAAAATGTCCTGCTTGTTTAGTAACATTTTAAGTGTAGCTGTGGTTTTCTGATCATTAAATTAGTTGCTCTTAATTCAGCTGCATATTAACATCACTTGGGAAGAATTAAAAAATTCCAGAACCCTGGAATTTCAGAATCTTTGGGCATGAGGCTCAGTCATCAGTACTTTTAAAACATTCCTTATGATTTCAATGTACAGCCAAGTCTGTGAGTCAAGCTCTATATCATAGGTACAAATTTCTAAAATACATTTAGATTCACAGATAATTGAGAATTCATAATACCCAGGCCAGAATAATTTTTTCAAGACACACATCAGATCATATCACTCATCACTCCCTACAGGACCAGGGCTTGGTCGGGTAAGGCAAGTGAAGTGCCTAGAACACACAATTCAAAGAGCCACCCTCAGTTTGTCACATCTTTTTCTAAAATATGAGGGGACCCAAAAAAGCCCAGAATTATATTTTGGAGGGTAAGCCCATTGTAGTATAGCCTTCTCCCACTAGGTAAGTGTTCTAGGAACCCATCAGCTTCAGTGTACCTGCTAGCATTGTTGTGAGAGGCTATATTAGGCTTCAGTGCATTTTTTTTGGAGATTCCTTCTACACATTTGCCCATTTCATGATGGGTGGTTTAGGAACGCACCTTCCCACACTGCAATGAATGTTCAGCAATTTTTGACTAAAAATGACACAGCCCTCTTTCCCCATCCTCCCTATTCAGCCCATCTTGCCCCAAATGACTTTTTTTTCGTTTCCCCGATGAAAAAAGTCCTCAAAGGGAAACGTTTTGCCAATGTGGAAGAGGTGAAGCAAAAAATGGCAGAAGCACTAAAAGGTATCAAAATGGACGAGTTCAAAAACTGTTTTGAGCAGTGGAAAAAGCATCTTGATAGGTGTATTATATCAAAATGAGAGTACTTTTGAAGGTGACTGAGTTTAAACATGTAAGAATAAATACACAATTTTTGTATAAATACAAAATGAGTCTTTTCTTATTGTTAGGAGCATAGACAGATGTGATTTAATGCTGGCTCTGCTACTTGGTAGTCTCTTTAACTGTGGCTGCTCTCTGAGCTTCCTATGCCTGATTTCTACCTTATAAACTCTATATCACCATTCTATAAACTCTATATCAGCATCCCTACCTGGCTGGCAGTCTCTTATCCTCAAGGCCGAGTACACCCTCTTCTCCACAAGTTTTCCTTCTCCACACCCTCCCTTCCCTCCAACTCTTCACCAAGGACAAACCAATTGCCCTCTCATCTGTACTTCTGTGGCACTTTTGCATACTTTGGAATTTTCCCCACTGGATTACAGTTATTTATTCCAGTGTCTGTCTTTCCTGCCATTGAGTGATCTATTTATTCCAGTGTCTGTCTTTCTTGCCATTGAGCGATCTGGCAAAAGAAGAAAGAAAAGGTTTCAGACTTAGTTAGACTGGGTTTGAATCCCAGTCAAATAACCTTAGACGTTCTCTCTGAGTCATGACTTCCTTACTGTAAAATGAAGAAAATTATACTACACTCAGAGAGTTCTTATGCTCTGTTATACTGCAGCTGAGAAATAAACTTTGATTTCTTTCCCTGACCCACAAAACCCTCCGTTTCAAGAGCTGACTCCATCCACCCATTCAGCTGAATGTTCTGAGGTCAGGAATTTCATTCACTGTGACAATCTTGGGTGCCTCATCCAAAGTCCAGCACACAATAGGTACTCAGAAAATGTTTATCATGCTGAAATAAGTTAGGAGATGATCACTGTGTATGCCCATAGAGAAATGGAGAAGCAAATTTTCAAGTGGCAGAAAACAATTTGCAAGAATATAGAGGGAAGAATAAGCACAACTTTGCTGGGAACCACACTAATGGAACAGAAAATGCACTCAGGAGGAGGTAATGGGGACAGGCAGCATGGCAGTTATTAAAGGGCCTTGGTATCAGGAAGAAAGAATTTGGACTGTCTCAGGCAGTTATTGCAGGTTGATATCACTATGCTTCTATGACATTCTTTCACCTTTCCATTGAGCAGGTAGGTGGCAGGCTGCATTATATTCATCAAAACTCCCACTGGACTCCAGCTAAATTTATATCTCAATGGATTGTTTGAATGTTCAGGGGCTGGAAGTCCACCGCAGTAGGAAATATACGATTCAATCTGTAAATTAAAGAATAAGTTAGAAAGAATTAACAACACGTTAGGGAGAATCATGTATCTAAGTAATTAATTGGAATGAATGGAGTAAACATGCTTCAACTTTCATAAAGTGATTAAGGCTTTCAAAAATCCTTAAAGCCAAATGTCATTTGATTAAGTCACCATTATATTTTACATATATAAAAAGAAAAACAAAAAAATCCTAGAGAGATAGTGACTAACATTTTGATCAGTTAAAAATCCAACTATGGCTGGGCACAGTGGCACATGCCTATAGTCCCAGCACTTTGGGAGGTTGAGGCAAGAGGATTGCCTGAACCCTGGGGTTCAAGATCAGCCTGGGCAACTTGGCGAGACATCATCTCCACAATAAACCAAAAAAAATTAGCCAGGTGTGGTGGCGCACGCCTGTAGTTCCAGCTGCTTGGAAGGCTGAGGTGGAGGATTGCCTAAGCCCAGCAGGTTGAGGCTGTGTACCTCTACATCCCAGCTGGGGTGACAGAGTGAGACTCCAATTCAAAAAAAAAAAAAATCCAGCTATGAGTTTAATTCTACTTGGTGAGTTCCTACTAACTTTGGTATTCAAATTATGTATTTGATTATATATACTTATATATTCAAGAATATAGAACATTTCATCTGAATCATCACATTTACATATCCAATAGTACCTTGTCATGTGCAAAAGATAATTCATATACCAACAGATTCGTGATATCCAAAGATTTTCCCCACTTTTAAAAGTCAATTCTTATTATAGAATCTCCAAGGTAGTCTAAAAATTGTATTAAGCCAAAATATTATAGTAGCATCTATTTCTCTAAAAATTGGTGACTACCCACATTATTTCTTACTATACAGATATTTCCATAGCTACAGACTTCTATTTGAAATTTCTACTCAAAGTATGAGTTATACAGCAACATCTTTCATCAAAATTACGGACAGATTATTTCTATACACAGGAAACTGGATCTTTTGATATTTTCCTAAACGGAACTTTGAGTGTAAACTTAGCTCACTGTGGCTCCCACTTCTTTGGCCTTGTCTATTGTTTCCATTGCCAACATATGATCAAGACCAGGGTCCAATCCTAATTCGCCAATGACTGTAATTCCAGCTTCTTCCACACTGCAGCAGGTGAAGAGGGGGGAAAGAAAAAGTTGGAAATAAAATAAAAACAATGTCACAGAGCCACTTACTTTGTTGAAAATGATTAAAACTTACCTCTTTTCCAATTCTTTTAGTGCTGGTGTGATGTAGCTTGCAGTGACCATGTTAACTTTGCTTGTGATGCATGCCTTAGCCACAAGAGGATGCAATACATAAGGCAACAAGCTTCAAAACAGAGGAAAAACCTGATCAGAAACTTTCTTTTCCACCCCTACCTTCCAGCTTTGACCTGTACTAAAGCTGGGTCTTTAAGGCACTGTTCTGATTAAATTATTCTCTCAGACATGAGCAAGGATTCCCTGTGGACTACAGGATAAATCTATCCTGTTATCACATCTAAAGACCTCCACAATGACCCTCACCTAATATTGCTAGTTTTCTCTCTCAATTTCTTTCATAAATTCTATATGGAAATCAAAGACAATATTGTAATTGTCCACTCAAAGCATTTACTTTTTCTTTACTCTTACTGTGTCTTCCACTTGAAATTCTCAAGACACCCACACACCCCTATCCAAATCACACCCTCCTCTAAGAAATGCCTGAAAAGTTATATTCCTCCAAGAGTTTTTCCCAGATTCCCCTTGAGTCAGATATCCTTCCTCTGCATGCATCCACTGATTTCTTTATAATATTTAATGAAATTTATCCCATTTGTTTTTACATTTCTGTGGTTTCCTGACTTGAGTTCCCTCCTAAAAAAAAACAAAAACAAAAAAACAAAACGCAGTTGCTGTTCTTTTTACCTCCACATCTCTCAAATGACGAGAGCATGATGTGTCAGACTAGATCAACGTGGCCCATATGTTACATTAGATAATAAACTTCAGGACAAGCCCAAGGAGGAGAGAGGCACTCATGGTATTGATCAGTGTTAAGGCTATCAAAACGGATAAAAATCTATATGGTGAGCAAAAAATTGTACTGTATGCAAAACAGGTTTGATTGGGTTTTCTAAAAGTTTGACCTTGGTACTTTAATTTAGTGCTGGGACTACACAATCAAAAAAATTAACTTTCATAAACATCAGTATAAATGAGTACATCTATATTCTATTCAAGGAATAATAAAGCACCCTATCAATCACATGCCAACATTTAAGTTCTACCATATTGCCTACTTGGTAAAGTCATCTACACAGTACCAAAAAAATAAATACTAACTTATAAAAAATATCACACTTTATCACTGTACTTTTCAAATTCATCCTGCATACTTCATATTTTCTTTATTTCATGCAAAACAAAATAAAACAATCAGACTAGGAATTTATACCTCAAGTCAGCAGAATAGATAATTGCTACTTAGATTTATTATTATGTAGAATGAAACTGTGTGCGCCTTTTGACAGTATTAAAAGCTCCTATAAAACCTCCTGGTTTCTGTGTTTTTATTTTTTAGCAGAAAAGGAATTACCATGTTACCATATATAGTGGCCTTTCAAAAGCCATTGAGCAAAATACTCGCAAAACTGTTAGACTCAAAGTATTAATAGAAAATGTGAAATAGCATCATCTTAAAAGTTAAGTGAAAAGAATTTTAACACCATTGTTCATATTGAAAACTTGCCTGATCAAAAATTAACCAAGATCTAATAATATTTTAAAACTTTGACCTAATAATATGTTGAGAAGTAAAATGACAAGACTGATTGTTGGTGCTTTTTTTAGACAAAGGGATTACAGTTTATAATGCATTTGAATGTAATATAATAAGCACTCAGTGGGACCTAACACTTGAGTTATTTGAATTGATTCCAACCTAATTATTTCAAATGGTTGAAAATGTCACTTGTGAAAAACACACATAAAATACAATCAAAATTTTCAAACTTATCAAAATCAACTACTGCTTTGCATTCAATCATTAAAAACTCAATTTGAAAAATTTAACTGAGAATTTGACATATCATTATAAAATTACTCCTCATTTCATTTTTGTAGTCCCTATTTCTGTGTTTATATCAAAACATTCTTATCCCAACTTAAAAATATTTTTAATTATTTAATGATCACTACAAGATAACAATGTTTAATGGCATTACCACTATTCTGCATAGAAACTTCACCAAAATGAGAAAATATTGAATGTAAAACAGATCCTGTTAGTGCTAAATCTTGTTGAAGGCTACTTTTTTACTACAATTTAAAATTTGCACATATTAGTAG
The DNA here is from genome assembly GCF_000164805.1 of Carlito syrichta. Taxonomy (NCBI): domain Eukaryota; kingdom Metazoa; phylum Chordata; class Mammalia; order Primates; family Tarsiidae; genus Carlito; species Carlito syrichta. The sequence goes on along the minus strand of NW_007251208.1, from coordinate 839,027 downwards.
ATTGTTGTCATATTTTGTTCCAAACATTTTAATAATGTTATTTATCTTGTTTCATCAAATAATAATGATATATTTAGATATGTATTTGTGGCAAAATAAATTCTTAATTTACTCAGGAGGTTAGAATATTTTATTTTGAATCAAGATTTGCTTTTCTAGTCATACCAGTTTCAGAGAAGGTCAGTTACTTATTCATCAATTTTTTCTAGATAAAAATTAATATGCATAAAATTTGTATAAATTGAGTAATATTTTAATTCATGAAGTGACCCTATATTTAAATATATCAAGAGGTAATGTAAAAGTCCCCACTTGTAATTAGAATTACTTTTCACTGTATCTGTCTTACAAGCATGCTTGTTTTAAGTAGGACATCACAGAACTTCCTCCAAAGATACAATCTGAATCTGACCTAACTATGAAAGTGATTAGATAATCACTATGAATGAGCAGATAACTTTCTCTTAACTTGCAAAAATTATATTCTAAGAATAAATGACTATTCTCATTACTTTGACATTTCAAAATTAGGTTTAATTATAGAATGACCCTCATGTAGCTCTATATCTAGAAGTTAGATCTGCCTTTTTATTAGGTAATAATAAATACTATATTTCAAGATCTGTCCTTATGATAAGACTTAAAACAATCATAAGGCTAAAGAATCCACTTATTTCATTTAAGCTTTATAAATTCAAAACACAAAATGGACACCAAAAAATATGAAAAATGAATACTTCATGACCTGCAATTCTACTTCTTAGTATATACCCAACAGAAATGTATAATTTGTTTGGTGAAATGGTTTACCAAGGATAAATATAAAAATATGTATAGCAGCATGATTCATAATTGCCAAAATCCAGTTAAAACCTGAATATCCATTGTAGTCAAGTAAATAATAATGAACACAAAAGGATGCCACATAGCAATGAGGATAAATAAACTACAATTACAGACAATAACACAAACGACTCCTACAAACAGAATGAGGAATAAAAGAAGGCAGCCAAAAATGAGGACAAACTAATCTGTACGTTAGAAGGTAGGATAATGTTTACCCCTGGGGAATGAAGTTAGTGAATAAAAAGGGGCACAAGGAGGGTTTCAGAAATATCATTGATCTTGCTTTTCCTAAATGGGTGATGGTCACAAAGTGTGCTCACCTGGTGAAAATTCATCAAGTTGTAAATGGCATGCACTTATGATTGGTGTACCTTCCTGGATGCATATTTTATGTAAAAAGTGTACTTAAAGAGCAAAGAGAAAAAGGGAAGAGGAGAGAAGGGGAAGGACAGAAGAGGGGACAGGAGAAGTGAGAGAAAGAGAAAAATAAAGAGAAAACAAGGAAAAAGAAATAATGACAATAAACAACAAAAAGAAGAAAATCATTTCTTGCCAGATACCTGATGACAAGATCTTGTTTTGCCACCAAGGAGCCCAACTTCTCTTCTTGTTTACAAATGTCCATGCTAACAGGATTAATATTATATTTCTTGCCTAACTGTTCAATTTGATTCTTCATGTCAGAGCCTATTTCGAGAATAAAATAGTCAAATCTTTATATTTCCTTTCATGCATCAGAGTAAAACACATTTTAACATCTCTAAAAAATAATTTTTCCTATTTTAGAAGCAAAACATCCTAAGTTTCACAGAGTCAATAAGTTATGAAGTCAGTTTTTCTTCTTCAAACATTAGGGCTTATTTACCTACTGTTATTTCTATATTGCCATCTCTTGACAGGTATTCTAATACAGGTTCAGATACGTAGCCAGATCCAAGAACCAAGACCTTTTTCTTGGTGCCCACTGAAAGTGACTGAGCATGTTCCCTATTTAAAAATAAAAAAAGGGAGGGGGGAAGAGGGTAATTAAAATTTTATTTTTTAAATAACAGATAATCTCGCTGTCCCCAAACAACACTAAAACCTAGACTATGAAGTAACAATTTCTTCCCATATTACCTGTAATGAGAACATCCACAGAGTTCCCTATATCAACATTTTTCTTTAATTATTTTAGATTTTGACCAGGGAAAAGCAATAGATCCTGACATCTCTGCGATATATGTCTATAAATTCATAGATGTGTTTCATCAATTTCCAGTACTACCAAGTGAAGTATAGATGCTGGACCATTTTGGGGCTTACTCACAATTGAATAACAGTCTACATTTTGTCTTTCCAGGGATGGGATTCAAAATCATGCTAGGAGCTTAACCTGGGAAGCTTATGTATGCCTCACAACACTCAATATGGCAACAATCTGAGGAGATTATTAATATCCATATGAGAAACTGCTTTGTCATATATCTTTAGGGTCACTTCAGAACAGTTAAAACTACAACTTTGAAACCACAAATGCCATGGGTTAAGCGTAGAAACCTAAGACTAATACCAGGTGGGATTTTAATTCTTGAACAGTTTATTCTTCTAGAATTTGTACCTTCTGGACAGATGACTCTCTGTCTTTCCCACAAACTATGATCTCCAAGGCAGTGAATAAATCTTACCCATCTTTATAAACCCACTAATGCTCAGTAGATTTTATCTTTAATATGGAAGGTACTCAATAAATGTCTTTTGAATCAAATTCCCCAATATCAACATGAAACTATGGGAATGGGCCGGTGCCAGGGACTTAAGCAGGCTCTATTGCTGGAATCTTTGGGGAAGGATATCTCTTGAACTTTAACCCATAATCCTTTTCATTAACTATAAATGACTTCAAATAAATATGAATACAAAATGATCCTGGCCTTCTATACCCCCAACACACACACATTACTAATGAAGTCTCCTTTAACCTCTACTCCCATTTCATTTCCCCTCCCAGAGAGAACCACTATTATTTAGTTACTGCATATTCTACCAACACTTTCTGTAGTTTGTATAATTAAAACATTATTTTGATGTCCAAATACAAATAGCTCAAAACATATTTCTAAAAACTCATTCCTAGGCTTGAATACTGTCCACCCCATTAGTACCCCCAAACTTCAGTCTCCAAGTTAATAATCACTGTGCTAAGTGGTGAAAGGAATAATAAGAATAAAGCAGAGTTCAGAATCAGGTAAATTTCCTTTCAAAAAGGCAACTTTCATGATCAGTCTCTTCGCACAAGATTCCATCGGGGAAGGAGGGCAGGAAGTCCGATGGAGCCAAGTAGCCTTCTGCTACATGAAACATGGTCATAAGAGTAAAGATATCACGACTAGTCGTGTTAGACATGCCATTAGTATTAGCAGTATAGGAGTTCAGATGATGAGAATCAAAAGACAGATAGAACTATGAAAAACAAATAAATGTGAAGTCTCCCCTATAAGACACTCTCCCATGGGGTTGCAGAGCTAGCTTCTCTTTTAAAATAATTAAATACTCTTATGCCAGAATATTTTCCCTGACACGTTAAAAAAGGAACTTATGAGCAAACTAGCACATATGGAAAAGGTGTAACTATAATCCACTTGGTCTAAGCAGATCTTTTTGTTCACTCCTTGTAGGTAGAATCACTGAAAAAAAAGATGAGACAGTTACTTTGTTTTGTATTTTTAATTTACACACTCTGGTTTCTCCAGAGACTTCAGTGAATGGCTTATTTTTTAAAATGTGAATAGATCAGTGGAGCAGATATAAACACAAATCAAGCACAATCAGCTGGAGGAGTCCAGAACATTCCAAAGAAACATCAATGTTTTAAAACTTTAAGTAGTAAAATAAAGATAACAAGCAAGGGCCTTAGCTAAATATTTTTCTTTCTTTCTTTTTCTTTTTTTGGAGTTGGAGTCTCACTCTGTTGCCCAGGTTGGAGTGCAGTGGCATGCTGTCGGCCACCTAAGGCCCAACTTGCTGGGCTCAGGCAATCCTTCCACCTCAACCTTCCAAGTAGCTGAGACCACAGGCACGTGCTACGGCTCCCGGCTAATTATATTTATTGTAGAGATGAGGTATTGTCAAGTTGCCCAGGCTGGTCTCGAACATCTGTGCTCAGGCAATTATCTTGCCTCTACCTCCCAAAGTACTGGGATTACAGGCGTGAGCTACCATGCCCAATGTTAAATACCTTTCTAAGAATTATTTCCTTGAGTAAATCTGCTATATGACAATTTGGCATCTTCTCCCATTAAGATTCCCTGGAGAAAACTACCTCTCACCATTTTGTTTCTTCACTACTCCCTTAATTTGTAGTCAAGAATTTACTTTCCTAAACATTATACTATACAAAAGAGAGTCCAAACCTTTAACTAAAACCCAAACTGAAAGCACAGCAGAAAAGGTTAGTGTGCTCATTTTCCTTTGAGAAAATAACTGAGGTGTGACAATATATAAAAGACTAGAGAAAGAACAAGGGACTACCCAAAGGATAACTCCTATGGGTTTTTGCTTGTTTACACTCACATCTACACAGGATATTAGAAAGCCAAAATGATGCTCTACTACTGTTTAGGGGGAAAAACTCACATGGGTTTCAAACAGCTACTTTGTTTAGATTTTCTACATTTACAGATATTATAAAATTTTATATAATGTACAAACCTAATATTAAGAACTGTCATTGAAGCATTAAAAATACTTGTCAAATCCAAGATAAGAATAAATATATAAAACAAGAGGATTTGAACAATACTTACCTGCTTTCCCGGAGTTTCTGGATATATTTATATTTATCAGGTAATGTACCGTTGGATGTAATCACTGCCTAAATGTATATGACATAAGACATTTCTTTAGTATCCACATTTTAGTCCTACAAACATGGGTTCATGACTGATAGAGACAGAGTGACAGAGGTGGAGAGTGAGAGCGAGAAAGCAAGAGGCAGGGGGAGAGGAGAGCAAAGATGGTAGTAGAAAAAATACATTCATGAAAAGAAGTTATTCTTATAACTTACATCTCTCACCACAGGAGAAAAATTCTGACTTTCAAGAGGCTGTGTGGCATCTGATAATATCTGAAAGAAAAATTATATTTGTAAGAGAAAAATGGCATTGCAAAGAAGGCATTATGGTTTTTGTAACTGTATTAAAAATATCAATCCAAGGAAAAAAGAATTTAAGAAACAATTTTCTGAAGATCACTGAGTATAAATAATTGGTAATAGAAATCGTCTACAAGCAATCAACTCTGCCTGCAAGAATATGATGTTTCAGTACAAGTTCCAATTCCAATTTTATTTTTACAAAGAGTCTCACTCTGTCACCCAGGCTGGAGTGCAGCGGCATGCTCACGGTCACCACAGCCTCGACCTGTTGGGCCCAGATGATCCTTCTGCCTCAGTCTTCCAAGTAGCTGGGACTACAGGTATGCACCACCACACTCCACTAATTTTTGATTTATTGTAGAGACGAGGTCTTGCCAAGTTGTCCAGGCTGATCTTGAGCCCCTGGACCCAGGCAATCCTTTCGCCTCTGCCTCCCAAAGTGCTGGAATTACAGACACGGGCCACTGGGCCTAGCTAAATTCCAGTTTTAAAATTAAAATTTGATTATAATCATCTTTGCTTGCTGGGAACACAAAAAGACTTATCCTTTCCAACCAGTTAAATGTGTCATGTTGAGCATGTTGTCAAAGCTTTATAGTCATGTACTACACCCTTTGTGGGGTTTTATCCCATCCCAAAGGCTCAAGCTGTTCTTGAAATATAGAATGGGGTTTTTCACTCAGCAAAGCCACCAATCCTGCAGTAGGGATAGCTCGTAGGTCAATATTAGTTCTATGTGTAGGCACACTAGCATTTTAAAGGTAGTAACAAAAGTGACTTGACCAAGTAAACCTCAAAAAGTTATCCACACTCTCTTCCCATTATCTTGCAAAATTGACTCAGAGAGACAACAACAAATGTAACATGTCTCATATTAACATCCCAGCATCCTTCTAGTCATTCTCTTTTCTCCCAAGAATCCCAACCCTTACATATACTGCCAAGCAGTAATGGGCATGTAAGTCAGTGTTGTTGCCTCTTGTAGGCAGGGAAGAGCCAACAAGATAATCTTTCTTCCTTAATCACAGATTAAAGTTTAGATCACTCACCCAACTGCAAATAAGAAAAACATACTGAGCAGATGCAGGCACCAGAGACTTTATTTACCACATTAAAATAAATATAAAATCATTTTCATGTATTTAAAGCAAAATACAGCCAGGTGAGGTGCTCACGCCTGTAATCCCTGATTTATGTAGGTAAGAACATATCACCTTTCTCAATGCACATTTTCCAATAAAGCAATGGTGATTACTACCTGACTCAGATCAACCCCCCAATTGAGTAAAATGAGGTAAAACACAAAAAGCTTCCGTTTTTAAATTAACAAAGTAGTGAAGATTTGCTGCACCAAAATTCTGAAGAAAGAAGCCCAAATAATTGAGTCCAACACTTGGCATCACCTTCTTCTTTAGGACATTTTCCATTGTGGAAGCGGTGTCTAAGATACTGAGAGGATGGGCAGAAAGTGACAGAGAGGTTGAGAAGCTAAGAAGAGCTTTTGGCTGACTTTCAAAAACAGGGCAAAAAATGTTTAAGGTCTGCTATAGAGGAATTCTAATAAGCACCATATTTTCACTGGAAATCCTGAAAAATTATAGTCTAAAATAAACAGTAATTTGAAAGTCATCATATCTCCAAAGGAATGAAACTCAGGTTTGAATCACATTTATCCCTAAGTGAATTGAAAGTATTTTCTTTAGCCTATTTCCTTGCCTATTTCCCTAACAAAGACAAAGAAAATCTTTGGAGGAAAATCACACAGCATGCAGAGTCTCAATGATCAGGTTCATGTGTAAAATTTTACCTACGCACTGTCTGGCATTCAACCAAAAATAAACAGGCATATATATGAAAAGATTAGAATTGACTGAAAACCAAGTGAAAAAAGGGAACATAAGTGGGCCCAAGAAGATTACTAGGGTTATCAGAAGTGAGTCTAAGCTTTGATTAATATGTTCAAAAATAATCCCTGTAAAGAACCAGAACACGAGCCGGGCTTGGTGGCTCAGCCTGTAATCCCGCGCCTTTGGGAGGCTGAAGTGAGTGAATTGCCTGAGCCCGCGGATTCGAGACCCGCCTGGGCAGAGAGACCTTATCTCTACAGTAAATAAAAAAATCAGCCGGGCATGGTGGCGCATGCCAGTAATTCCGGCTACTCAGAAGGCTGAGGCGGAAGGATCGCCGGAGCCCAGCAGGCTGAGGCTGCGGTGGCCGGGAGCGGCCACTGCACTCCAGTCTGGGCAACAGAGTGAGACTCCAACTCAAAAAAAAAACAAAAAAGAACCAGAACATGATAAATATGTCCACTCTCACCACTCCTGTTTAACATGACACTGGACATCCTAGTCAGAGCAATCAGGCAAGAGAAAAAAATAAAAAGGTATCCAAATATAACAAAGAGGAAGTTAAATTATTTCTAGTGGCACATAATATGACCATATACCTGGAAAATCCTAAAGATTCCATCAAAATGCTTCTTGAGCTAATAAGTGACTGCAGTAAATATCAGGGTATAAAATCTATATTCACAAATGAGTAGCATTTCCATAATCAGCAATGTTCAAGCTGTGAACCAAATCAAAAACACAATCCCATTTAGATAGGCACAAATAAATAAAATACCTGGAAATACACCTAGCAAAGAAAGATCTCAACAACAGGAACTACAAAACACTGCTGAAAGAAACCAAAGATGACATGAACAAAAGGAAAAAATTTCAAGCTCATGGATTGGAAGAATCAATACCATTAAAATATTCTTACTGGTCGGGCCCAGTGGCTCATGCCTATAATCCCAGCGTTTGGAATGCCGAGGTGAGAGGATTGCCTGAACCCATGGGTTCAAGACCAGCCTGGGCAACTTGGCAAAACCTCTTCTCTACAATAAATCAAAAAATTAGCTGGGCACGGAGGTACATGCCTATAGTTTCAGCCACTTGGAAGGCTGAGGCAGAAAGATTGCCTAAGCCCAGCGGGTTGAGGCTGCGGTGGCCATGAGCATGCCACCGCACTCCAGCTTGGGCAACAGAGTGAGACGTAGCTCAATTAAATAGATAGATAGATAGATAGATAGATAGATAGATAGATAGATAGATAGACAGATAGATAAATATCTTTACTTCCCAGAGCAATCTAAAGATTTAATGCAATCCACATTAAACTACCAGTGTAATTTTTTCACAGATTTAGATAAACAATGCTTAAATTCATGTGGAAGCAAAAAGAGCCCTAACAGCCAAAGCAAGCCTAAGCAAAAAGAGCCAAGTTGGAAACATCACATTACCAAACTTCAAACTTTACTACAAGGATACAGTAACCAAAACAGCATGGTACTGGCATAAAAATAGAAACCTAGACCAATGAAACAGAATAGAGATCTTAGAAATAAAGCTACTGACCTACATTTAACTGATCCTTGTCAAAGCTGACAAAAACAAACACTGGGGAAAGGACGTCCTATTTGGTAAATGATGCTGAGAAAACTAGCTAACCATAAGCAGAAGAATGAAACCAGACCCCTTCTTCTCACCATGTTCAAAAATTAACTCATAATGGACAAAATACTTCGATTTGAGACCTCAAAACTATATAAATCTTTGATGAAAACCTGGAAACACTCTTCTAGACATTGTCCTTGGCAACGAATTTATGACCAAATCACCAAAAGCAAGTGCAGTAAAAACCAAAATTGAAAGTGAGATCCTAATTAAAATAAAGAGCTTTTGCACAACAAAATAAACTATCAACAGAGAAAACAGACAACCTATGGAAGAAAATATTTACAAACTATGTATCTGATATATGCCTAATATCCAGAATCTGTAAGAAACAAACAAATCGACAGGAAAAAAACCAAATAACCCCATTAAAAAGTGGGCAAAAGACATGAAAAGACACTTTTCAAAAGAAGACACAAGGCAAAAAAGTGGCCAATAAACATATGAAAAAATGTTCAACTTCACTAATCATCAAAGAAATGAAAATAAAAGCCACAGTGAGATACCATTTCATGCCAGTCAGAATGGCTATTAGTAAAAAGTTAAAAAATAAAATAAAATAAAACAGGTGTTGGCAAGGTTGAAGAGAAAAGCAGTTTAGAAAGAAGTGTCAAAACTTGGAGTAAGCAAGCAAAGCAATAATTGAGTTTCTCATTCTTTTGACATTGGCCTGAGGATAGGTCATGTGCAGCAAGGAGGTGAAATTATGTAGAAAGTTCACTGACTTTCTGACCTAAGGAAACAATGATGGTGCTCAGAGTAACCACAGCCTCTGAAAAGTGAAGGGGAAATTCCAGAGAGGGCAGATTCAGAAAAAGGAAAGTCCACCCTCTAGGTAGACTCTACTCTAAGTCTCTGGATGACCCCCAAACTGAGCATGCACAGGCCAAACTATAAGCAGCCCATAAAGAGATAAAAGAGCTGAAATTTGGTCTGCAATATCTCCCTCCACAGGTGAGACAGAATTTTCAGTTAAGTCTAACCAAGTTAACTGCCTGCTAAGACAAAAATATCAACACTTTTTAGAGAAAAGTAGCAACCCAAAATCTCTGTAGTATAACAACCACATCATCCAGAACAAAATCCAAAATTATTCAATTAATGAAAGTCAGAAAACTATGACCCTTCTCAAGGGAAAAGACAATAAAGTTGACCCAGAATGTTGAAAGCATGAGATAAAGATTGCAAAGTGGTTTTTATAACCATGCTCCATGTAATACAAAAAATACACTCGTGACAAATGAAAAGACAGAAACTCTCAGTGAAGGTCGGGCACAATGGCTCATACCTATAGTCCTAGCTACTCGGAAGGCTGAGGCAGGAGGATCACCTGAGCCCAGGAGATCATGGCTGTTGTGAGCCATGATTGTGCTTCTGTACTCTAGCCTGGGTTACAGAGTGGACTATGACTCAAAGAAAGAAAGAAAGAAAGAAAGAAAGAAAGAAAGAAAGAAAGAAAGAAAGAAAATACCAAAACAAAAAAGCCAAATGGAAATTCCAGAACTAAAAATAGAATATCTGAAATTTTTTAAAAATCACAGAAAAAACTTATTAGCAAAATAAAGCATATAAAGACATTTTCTGATAAAGACAATTAAAGGAATCTGTCACCAGAAAACCTCTACTATAAGAAATGATAAATTAAGGTATTCAGCCAGGCACAGTGGCTCACGCCTGTAATCCCAGGAATTCGAGACCAGCCTGTGCAACTTAGCAAGACTTTATCTCTACACTAAATCAAAAAATTAACCGGTCATGGTGGTGCACCCCTGTAGTTCCAGCTACTCGGAAGACTGAGGCAAAAGGATCACCTGGGCCCAGCAGGCTAAGGCTGCTGTGAGCATTCTACTGCACTCCTGCCTGGGCAACAGAGTGAGACTCTTATTCAAAAAAAAAAAAAAATCAAGTCATTCAGTCTTGATACCAAAAGGAAATGATACCAAAAGGAAACAAACGAAGGGCATCAAAAATGGTACCATCATGATAAATTTACTATTGCTTTTTTTAAACATATACTTTTTGGTCACTTACACATGTACCATTACAGAATATTAAAATGGGAGAGACTATTAAGATTATATACTACAACTACCTTACTTTATAGATAAAAGAACAAAATCATGAATTTCGCAGCAACCTGGATGGAACTAGAGTCTATAATACTGAGTGACCTCTCACAGAAACAAAGATCTGAGTATCACATGTTCTCACTCATATAGTGGACCTTGAACATCCGATGTAATACTATAAGAAAATGACTGACAGTAGTGGGAAACTATGGGGGGGAGGAGGGAGATGGGAGTAATGGTAGTAAATATCTGTCTGGGGACAGGGAGACACCTCTTATCAACAAGGGTGCCTGAATGAAACATATTTGTATACCTAACCCTTAACTGTACCCCACAATATCATAATTAAAAATATTAATTATAAAAAAATTAATAAATAAAAATAAAAGAAATATCTGAAGCTCAGAAAGGAAGTGAATGCCCCACTGAAGGCCATAAAGTAAGCAGATGTCTCCAGAAAAGTCAGACGTTTGTCCCTTTCTCATGTTACTTAAATCCTTCAGCACCAACTCCACACACATTTTACATCCAGCACTGCATTAGCAACAAGCAAGCAACAATTCTCAGACTTAACTTCTCTATGCTTCAGTATCATCATCTATAGAGTGGGCTTAATGATGGCCACCAACCGGGCTCGGTGGCTCATCCTGTAATCCCACACCTTTGGGAGGCTGAGTTGAGTGGATTGCCTGAGCCCGCGGGTTCGAGACCCGCCTGGGCAACTTGGCAAGACCTCATCTCTACAATAAATAAAAAATCAGCCGGGCGTGGTAGCGCGCGCCTGTAATTCCGGCTACTCGGAAGGCTGAGGCGGAAGGATCGCCAGAGCCCAGCAAGTCGAGCTGCAGTGGCCGGGAGCAGCCACTGCACTCCAGTCTGGGTGACAGAGACGCCAACTTAAAAAAAAAAATTTGATGGCCACCCACCTAATAGGGTTCTCTTGAGTATTTAAAATTAAAATAGTTGAAGTACTTTGGGTACCGCCTGGCACATAAAAGGTGCAGTACTATGTCCAACCATGATAATATCTGCTGCCTGCATTTTTCTTTCTTTTTTTTGGAGTCTAATTCTGTTGCCTAGGATGGAGTGCAGTGGCATACTTACAGCCACCACAGCCTCAACCTGATGGGTTCAAGCAATCCTTCCGCTTCAGCCTTCCAAGTAGCTAGAACTACAGGCATGCACCACCACGTCCAGCTATATATTTTTTTTCTTTATTGTAGAGACAAAGTCTTGCCAAGTTGTCCAAGCTGGTCTCAAACCCCTTGACTCAGGCAATTCTCTCACCTCTGCCTCCCAATGTGCTGGGATTACAGGTGTGACCCACCACACCCAGTGCTGCCTGCATTATCAAAAGCCTGCTACATCTCCCTGTTGACAAAGTCCAAAAGGAAAAAGAAGGAGTCGAAATTAAATACTATTTGAAAGAAAAGAAGATCACAAACTGGAAATTTCATAATTCTTGCTTTACTAACTACTATCCCATCTTAGTGAGAGCTTGTGAGTGAAGGTATGGATGAAAAAATAAGAGCCATTATTCATAACTTTGGAATCATCACCAGAACAGACAGTCATTAGCAATAAATATTAAGCAAGGTAAGAATGAATTTACTTAGGGTAAATACTGAAGTAAGAAGGATTTTCTTTGGTAAAGAAAATGGAATTTAGATAACATTGTATTTCATCACTTAATCACTGATCACGGAAGAAAAGTACGTGACCTCAACATAAGTGATCACTTAACTATACATTAGTGACTAAGATCCAATAAATTTTCTATATTCTTAAATTTTCAAATCTGTTAATCACAGCACAGTAAGAATTCCCCCATGAACAGCAAAGAATTGAAAAAAACGTAGGTTTTATCTTACCTGTCATGAACATTTTTAATAAAATGTTTAGTGAAAGATAAATGTAATTGTAATTAAGCATTCAGACAGTGATGTAATCTTATTCCCCATGAGATAAGCAAGCAGGTGTAAAATAAATGTATATCATTAAGTACTTCAGGGAAGGGCTGGCATTTCATTTTACAACAGATTTCTTGGATACAGAGGACCAGAACATTCATAAGATCGCACCATAATTCTATTTAAAACCACAGAGTTGTTGCTGATGTAACCAATCTGCTTACCATTTCTTCAACATAAGGGTAAAGCATGTCTCCAAAGCATTCTGTGGCTTCAATTGGAAGCTGTGCTGGCAAATTGTCAATGGAACACATTAGAATCCCAGAGCCTTCGAAACTAGGAGAAATAATATAGACGTTCAAAGAGCAACTTGTAAGCTCTGACTTTTCCAGATGGCTACTTCATAATGTTTGCGTCAACATCATATGTAATTTTGCATAACAGTATATGAGAAAATAAACAAGTCTTCTCAAACAAAACTCTTTCCTTCTTCAGCATCCATCTCCCATTTATTTATATATTTCCTTATTTTGAGTCGAAGTATCACTCTGCTGCCCAGGCTGGAGGGCAGTGGCATGCTGCTCAGGTGATCCTTCCACCTCAGCCTTCCAAGTGGTTGGAACTACAGGTGCACACCATCATGCCCGGCTAATTTTTTGATTTATTGTAGAGATGAGGTCTCACCAAGTTGCCCAGGCGGTCTCGAACCCCTGGGCTCAGGCAATCCTCTCACCTCTACCTCTCAAAGTGCTGGGATTACAGGAGTGAGTCACCATGCCTAGCCCCCATCCCTCATTTAAATATAGCATTCATGTATTGAAGTGCTCAAATTTGCAGGTAGTTTTTCTACCACATTTTAATATTTTGAACGTTATACTCCAAATTTCATACTTGCATTACAATGTAAAATATGGAGTTTGTTAAAGTAGTATATCAAGGTAAGTAAGGGATATATACCATCTGACAGCTATTAGCAAACGTACTTGTCATGGATAATATGCTGATCCGCATCGTACATGCAGAAGGGATGCTCTATTGTCGTACACTCAGTCATAAACTCTATAGATCCTCCCGTGTCTGCTGAAATGTCACATATTGCCACAAGTCTGAAAATAACATTAATGCTTAGATGAGAGGAAGAAATTGTATGGTCTCCAACAAGACTAAAAATTAATGAAAATGAAAGGCACTTGAACAATTTTCAATATGGGTGCCAAATATTTTCCAGGCTCCTAGGGTGCCAGCTCACTCTTCAGGACACTATGCTGTTCTGGGATACAGAGCATCTTCCCAATATGAGTTTTGGTTTCCACATGAAAAAAGAAAGAAAGAAAAGAGAAAAGAAACTAAAGTGGAAAGTCTCTTCCCTAGAGAAATCACTAACAACAGACTAGTTAAAGTTAGCCTAATTAGCCACCTCTAAATAACTCACAAAGGTTCAATTATACTATCTCTACCCTATTTAGTACTACAAAATTTTAGATGTGATTATACAGAAGTTTCTAGAATTATGAACAAAAGTTTCAGCTGAGCAGTCAAAAGCCTTCAGAGGTTAACCACAATTTTCCTGGTCAACCTCCAATTACTATTTGTCTACACGAATCTATAGCAGAGCTAGACTGTCCTGCTCTGTCTCCTAAATTGTGCTTTATCAAGTACCAACCCTATCACTTGGGTTTGTTATTCTCCTCTCTCCTCCCTGTTAAGGCTTTGTTGAGCCAATTGCTTCCAGTTTCTTCTAAACTCCAATGATGTTGTTGCTCTTAGTATTATTCCCTTGGCATTAACTTGGTGCCAGCTACATGTCTGAGAAACCAAATCTATCCTTTACTCTTCCTTATCCTTCAGCTTAGCAGAGTGCCAGGCAAACCCAGTGTTCCACAAATATTAACTAATTAATTAGTTCATAATTTAATAATTATTTGAATGCTTATCATATATCAAGCAATGTACTGGGTGCTTGTCGCCAATATAAACAGGGTTCCTAGTCTTACTCTTTTTTTCTTTTTTTTCAGTAGGTCTCCCTCTGTTGCCCAGGTTGGAGGGCAGTGGCACGATCATGGCTTACTACAACCTTGGCCTTCTGGGATCAAGCAATTCTCCCATCTCAGCCTCCCACCAAGTGATGGGATTATAGGCATGAGTCACCATGCCCAGCTAGGGCTCCTATTCTTAAGGAGATTAAGTTCTATATGAAGGAGAAAAAAAATCATAAACATAGGGAAATAAATGATCGTGAATTTATGAAATAAAAAAACCAGAGTAACAGACTAGAGAGAGATGGGGACGGGGAAGCAAGAGAAAATATCTAAGGAGGTTACTTTGGGACCGTATGTGGAGTCACAGAAGGCAAAAGAAGAGTTTCAGGGAGGGATGACTGTGATAGCTGTGATAGCCATGTCAAATGCTGCCAAGAGGTGGAAGAAAATAAGGCAGACAGCTGGTCATGAAAAATCAAGTCCTATGCTATGTGGAAACATTATATTATTTGACCCTAGTGATGGGTGCTGCTGCTAAAAAGTACCATTTTTGCTAAGTCACATCCTTACTTGTGTGGCAACGTGGGGCAGCCTTCCACACCAGCAACTGAGGACTTGGCTGGAACCAGGAGACTTTGAGCATCTTGGCGGGTTAGTAAGCGAGGGGTGTTTTGTTCCCAGTAGATTCCATTGATTAAGCAGGTTGTATAGGGTGCAATCTGTAACACAAGTTCCAAGCTCAAGCAAATAGGAAATAGCCTATTTCAAGGCAGTGTGCTGAAAAAGAGCTATCAGTAAAGTCTATGAGAAACAATTAAATGAAACTTCTGTCACTGGCCAGAGTCAGCGTCTCTTCTTGAAAACAGACTATAGTGTATCATAAGCAACCAACTCAAAAACTGAATATGCCATCTTTTGAGGCAAAGATAATAAACACCCACCCAGATTTCAGTTAAAAGTATTCCATGATAGAGAAACATATGACCATAAATGTCAATATATTCATTCTATAATATATTGCATAGCAAAGAAAAAGGAAAGCACAGAAAGTCAGAACTATTTCCAGCTGAACCCCTGGATCATGCTACCTTGGCAGTTTCTCTCACTCCTACCAGCTCTGTCATGTCTCCCTTTCTTTCCTATCTTCTTTTTCTAATAAATTTTGTTTTGAAACTTAAAATATAAAATAAATTTTAAAAGATAAATCATGCTACCTCAACTTCTCTAGGCTCTATTTTCCTTACCTGCCAGATTGTGATAATGCAAACCCCATTCCTCAAAGGAATGCTGTGAAGATTAAATAAGATAACATCTGTAAGCTCCATGAAGAAATGTGCTACATACATGCATACATGGTAACAAGGTCAGTATAAGTTTTAGGATGCAGTGCATCCTATTACCAATACTTCTGTGACTGGTGAAAAGAGAAGGGTTGAAAATTTGCTAGATTTAAAGTTTTTTTCAGTTTTAGACTAGTTTCATAATATTTGTTCTTCAAACATCTCAAACTGAAGGTTCCAGAATCCTTCACTCTAGCATGCTCTACAGCTAAATATCATACCAGAATCTAAAATGCTATGTTGTGCAAACATATTTAAAATTAGTTAAGACATTCTTTTTCACAATAAATGCATGCCTTTTTGTTTTGTGTTGTGTTGTTTTTTGGTTTATTTTAGGAAGGATCATTGCGTGGTCAGTGACTACAAAACACACAAACGTATTGTCCTGCATATGGTACTGTTTATAAGATGAAGCCAGTGTGTCCCCATTAGAAGGATTTGATTTTTTAATTTTTTTTTTTTTGAGTCAGTGTCTCACTCTGTCACTCAGGCTGAAGTGCAGTGGCATGCTCACAGCCACCGCAGCCTCAACCTGCTGGACTCAGTTGATCCATCTATCTCAGCCTTCCAATTAGCTGGAACCACAGCTGTGCGCCACTACTCCCGGCTACTTTTTTTATTTATTGCAAAGACGAAGTCTTGCCAAGTTGCCCAGGTTGATCTTGAACCCCTGGATTCAGGCAATTCTCTCGCCACTGCCTTTCAAAGTGCTGGGAATACAGGTGTGAGCCACCGCACCCAGCTGGATTTGATTTATAAGTAGCTTCTTCATACAGTGGGGATAGTCTATGTTTATGTAGAGACCCACTATTTCAGCCTCATCCCCTATAATCAACAGCATGCATTTCGAGACGTCTGGCTGAAGTTATGGTTACAATTTGTGGCCTTAGAAGAAATAAATCTATGTTGATACCAAGCCTCATAGTCATTGTGTCTTGCCAATAGTGCTAACTAGTCCAGGATAAATACAGAAAACGGTAATCTACAGGAAATGGTTTAAAGCTATTGGGCACAGGTAGACCAAGAAAAAGAGACAGTGAGGCAAATAGCATACCCACAGAAACCGCCAAAACTACTAAGCAAAGGCCACTCCAAACACTCATAAAGGTGACAGCTCCTTAGGCCAACTTGTGATACCCAAAGGACACACAACAGGGGATCTGAAAACAATGTACACATTCATCATTTCTCTCCTTGAAAACAGACTATAGTGTACCATAAGCAACCAACTCAAAAATGAATATGATACTCACATCAGTATTAAAACGACTTATGTAGCGCTCAGGATATTTGTCATACTCTACAGGATCATATACACCATCTGTTTTCCTGACAAGATGATGATGGCGACTTAACACCGTCCCATACACTTTTCTGAGGTCTTGTGGAAAAGAAATGAGTAAAGTGGGTGATAAATTATAAAGATGTATGGTGATAAAAAACAATAAAATTTACAGTCATCTTCTGCCCCTTACCTCCAGTTTGGGAAACTTCTTTTAATTCATGGGGCTCCACATATTCACAAGGTAGCTCATTGAAGATTTCTTGGGCTCCCTACATATAACACAAGAGGAAAAAATCCAAAAGTCAATAGAAAAAGAACCAACATGGTTTCTTGAAAAAATTCCAATTTTCTCCACAATTTTATAGCTTCTTTTGCCCTCCAGGCTATCAGAACTGCAACACAGAAGTGCAGCTCCCTGCATGTAACCTAGTAACCAGTTCTTATTCCAGCTTGAAAAGCACACATGAGAAGGTGCATTTTTTTTTTTTAAATTAAGCTGCTCAGAGTATCAACAAGAGCATTTTTTTTTTAAGTTTTTTCTTTTGAGTCAGAGTCTTACTCTGCGCCTAGGCTGGAGTGCAGCAGCACACTCACAGTCACCACAGCCTCAACCTGCTGTGCTCAGGTGATTCTTCTGCCTCAGTCTTCCAAGTAGCTGGAACTACAGGCACGCGCCACTATACCTGGCTAATTTTTTTTTATTTATTGTAGAGACGAGGTCTTGCCAAGTTGTCCAGGCTGGTCTCAAACCCCTTGGCTCAGGCAATCCTCTCTTCTCGGCCTCCCAAAGTGCTGGGATTACAGATAAGCCACCATGCCCGGCCAACAAGAGCATTTAGAAATAAGGGCACAATACAATATTTCCATTTACTATTGATCATATAAATTATTTAAATGGGGAAACTATATTTCCCACAAAAGGAAAAATCAGATGCTTACCTCACAATATAATACTAATAGTGATGTCCTATTTGTAAATTATTTTCTTCGAAGAAAGAACTATTTACATTTATAACTTTTTGTATAGGAGATTACAAATGCATTCTCAAAACCATTTGAGAAGGAGTAAAGCATTAATTTTAGTGTTGAACGAATCTTCTTACCATCTTCTTGGCAAAACTCAAAGTAGTCTTAAAAACTGTATATCCTAAAGTCACTTTCAAATTTTGGTAATCTCAGTGACGGAGGTAAACAGATTACCCTCAGAACGTACCTTTATCCCATTAACATGAATTCTTGGGGGGTAGGGAAGGAAGGAAGGAAGGAGGAAGGAGGGAGGGAGGGAAGGAGGGAGGAAGGAAGAAAGGGAGGGAGGAAGGGAAAACATTCTTAATCTCTGATAGCTGAGTATCAACCAAAAGGAAAAAATATGTTTCTGGATCATTACTGCTCTTCAATATGAGAAAAATACACTGGGAAAAAGAGTATCAAAAAATAGATTCCTCATTCATTTTATTTGAAATGCCCGCATTGTTTGGATTAGTTATAGAGTTTCAGACTGCTTTACCGAAGGAAGACAGGTGAAATTTACCTTGGATACATTGCCAGTCCCTGTGAACACAAATGTTAAGGGCCCTATCGACTTTGGCATCAAGCCCAGAGATATTTCATAGCCAGCATCACGGACAGCTTGCACAGCCTGACTGCTATTCCTGTAGTTGTGGGCCATGCCAATATGCTGAAAACAAGCACACGTGATTCAGGTTAGTCCACCAGTTGATACATTTTTCTATTCTAAAAGTATGATATGTATTTTTAAATAAAATAAGCAAAAAAAAAAAACACCACCAAAAATCTCTCACCATAAAAGGTGTATGGTGTCCCAAAGCAAGGAGTCTCAAACCCATTCCGTGTAAAATGTTGATCATCCCTATTGCAGAATCAGACCAATAGAAAGATCATTAGTTGAGAGGAGTTGAAGCTGTTCTTTCTGCCCATTCTCCAACCTGCTGGGTACCCTGAGGAAGCACAGACCACAGCATCTCAGATTTGGAAGGAGCCTCAATCGACCTTATCCATCCTCCCAACTTTCTACCATCAAATGTACTAATCCAACAGCATCCCCATGTATTCCTTCCACCTTGAATTCTGATAAAATAGAAAGAGTGTTCCTCTTCTTATCTAAGATTAATCTCTCCATTTTGTTCCAGATTTCATCCCTTCTTGCAGTCCTAGGAATTCATTCTTGAATTATTCCCTTCACTATCACTATTGATTCATTCTTACCAACATTTAAACATGCTTCAATCCCTCTCATACCAAAACCAACCAACCAAACAAACAAAATCACTATGAGCCCTAGGGTCCCTGCCAGCTATGTAGTGACCTAAATAGCTAAATTCAGATCAGGTCAGACATATTGGGTGATGCAATGTCTTTCCTCAGCATCCTTGTCTTGAAGTGTTTTATCCTACCTTTCTGTAGCTCCTCTTCATGTGCCCTTTCCTCATATAATTTATCCTCAGGATTCCTTCCTGGGCTCCATTCTCTTATCTATCAACATTTTGCCCTTAAGTCATTCCGTGTAGTCCCAAATTTTAAGTACTACCTGTATATGGATGACTCCATGTCTGTCTCTCCAAAACTGATTTTTCTTTTGATTTCAAAACATAGCCGTCATTTCTGTCTCAATTTGAATGTTCTTCACGCATGGGTTATTCAAAAGTACATTGGTTTATCTTCCAAATATTTGGAAATGTTCTAGATATATTTTAATAAAATCTCTAGTCAATTTTATTACTGTCTGAGAACATACTATGTGATTTCAAGCCTTTTAAATTTATTGAAAATTGTTTTGTGACCCAGTATATGGGCTATCTGGGTAAATGTTCCACATGACTTGAAAAGAATGTGCAAGCTATGGTTATTGGGTAGAGTGGTCAAAAAATGTCAATTAGATCAGGGTGGTTGATAGTGTTTAATAATTCTATATTTCTACTAATTTTCTGTCTACTTGCTCTGACAGTTACAGAAAGAAGAGTGTTTAAATTTCCAAATATGTTAAGGGATTTATCTTTTTTTTAAGTCTGTCAATTATTATTAATGAATTTTAAAGCTCTATTATTAGGTGCATACACATTTAAAATTGTGATGTATGCCTGGAGAATTGACTCCACGAGCTCCTCAACTGCTATCTCTTGTCTTCTCAACTCAGTAAGTCCACCAGGCTTTGTGTCACTTTTCCATTTTTGCACTGTCTGGAAATTTCTTAGACAGAAAGCCAGAGTGAACATAGAACTCATCTCATTTATTTTTCATCTATCAGGGATCACAAATCTGCACTGTCCATTATCCAATGTCTGAAAACACTGTTTTATATATTAATACCTCATCCAATTTTCTAGTGGGTTAATGGGAAAATAGTAAATCTGGACCCAGTTAATCTTTCATAGATGGAAGCAGAGCAAACGGCTTTAGTGGGACTAATAGTTGCCCAGTTTTAGATTACATTTCTCAATCAATTTTGACCAATAAGTATGAGCAGAAATAATATATCTAAATTCTAGGCCATGTCTTTCACAAGGAAGCTGCTTGCCTCTACTTTCTTTCTGCCCTTTCCACTGACTGGAAAATAGTAACAATCAGGAGGTTCACCTCCTTAGAAATAGAACCCATGTGTTGATGATAGCAGAGGTTCCCCAGCATTTTCCCCTCCCTAGACCTCTGGCCTCTGGCCTTCCATCCCTTTATGGGGTCTCTTCATTATAGTAACTTAGATTGTAATTCACTAATAACATTTTTCTATACCAAACTCATTGACTATCTTTTCCACAAATTCTTGTAGTTACTAAGAGAACAACCTCATTGTATTCATCAAGTTATTAACCTACATGTCATCTTTGAAATGTCTCCCTTCCTCCCTGGCCCCTGCAAATGCCACCTTCTCAATATTTCTACAACCACATATCCCTTCTCTCCATCTACACTCTAGTCATACTGAACTAATTTCTATTCTCCAAAACTGCTCTCTCTCCCCTCTTCTCTTTGGGTTTTGCACAATTATACTCTCCCTCTCCCCTACTTCCTTGAATAGTTTTTAATCATTCTTCAGATCTCAGCTTTGAAGGCATTTTTTAAAAGAAAACTTTTCCAGCAGCCAAGTCCACTTCAATGCAATTAGCACTGGCATTGTATTTGTTTGTTTACTTGCCTGAATACTTTTTTAAGGATAAGAACCTGCACACATATGTTTGTTGTAGCTCTATTAACGATAGCAAAAACATGGAACCAACCGTGTTGCCCATCAAAGCTGGACTGGATTTGAAAAATGTGGTACATATACACAATGGAATATTATGCAGTCATAAAGAAGGACAAATATATGGACGGTGCAGCAACTTGGGTGGATTTGGAGTCAATCATACTCAGTGATTTATCACAGAAACAAAGAACAGAGTTCCATATGTTCCCACTCATAAATGGACCTTGAACAATTATAATGCTATAAGAAAGTGATTGGCAGTAGTGGGAAACTGTCAGGGCGGCGGGGGCTGGGATTGGCAGTTGAGGGAAACTGCTAGGGGAGGAAGGGGCATACCTCATCAACAAGGATACCTGCATGATCAATGTTTATATATCTAACTCTGAAATGTACCCCACATCTTTATAATAAAAATTTTTTAAAAAGAACCACATCTTATTCACAGATGTGGTGCTAAATCTGAATATGGTGACTTCTAAATAAATCAGCTTATTTATGATGTATTAATTCTCTATGGATAAACAAAACCCTCCTCTGGGTGAGTCCTGAATGGCCCTGGAAAGAGTAATCATCAGATGTCTTTCTATTTCTCCTTCTACATTAAGAAATTTAATCTTGTGAGCATGGTAGCTCACGCTTGTAATCCCAGCATTTTGGGAGGCCGAGGTAGGAGGATTGCTTGAGCCCAAGAGTTCAAATTCAGCCTACGTAACGTAACAAGACCTTGTTTCTACAAAAAGATCAAAAACTTATTCAGGCTACATGGGAGGCTGAGGTGGAAAGATCACCTGAGCCCAGGAGGTAGAGGCTGTAGTGAGCTGTGATCCTAGCACTGCACTCCAGCCTGGGTGACAGAGTGACACTCTGATTAAAAAAAAAAAAGTAATTTTCTGTTACTTTAATAGAGCTATTTGTGTGTTGACTGAGAAAAGGTATAAGGTGGGGCTAGAAAAAAAATAATGAACTGGTTTTTAATGAAATAATTTTCTGAGTTTCAAAATTTTGCTTAGAAATTTTGTTTCAGAAGCAAATAGATTGGGGTATAATAACAGGGTAAATTTTATAGATTTTCTAAAATTGTTATTTTCTTTTTCTTTTTCTTTTTCCTTTTGAGTTGGAGTCTCACTCTGATGCTCAGGCTAGACTATAGTAGCACACTCATGGCCACTGCAGCATCAACGTTCTGGGCTCAGGCATTCCTTCTTCCTTAGCCTTCCAAGTAGCTGGAACTACAGGTGTGCACCACCGTGCTGAGCTAATTTTTCTTGACTTATTGTAGCAACGAGGTCTTACCAAGTTGCCCAGATTGGTCTCGTACTCCTGGACTCAGGCCATCCTCTCACTTTCACCTCCCAAAGTCCTGGGATTACAGGCTTGAGCCACCATGCCTGGTCTGAAATGGTTATTTTCTCTACAATAAATCAAAAAATGAGCCGGGCATGTAGTGCGCGCCTGTAGTTCCAACATATTTGAGTGATAATTTATTTAGTGAATGGTAGAAAGAACGCTTTTTGTTAAAGTACCCTGGGATCTCAAATGATCTCATTTTTTGCATAATTTAATAACATGACAGTATCAAACATATTTTCTGTGAAATGCAATTTAATAAGAGTTTAATCACAAAGAGGCAAAGGCAGATTGGCCAAGATGAAATGTCAGAGACATAAACCTCAAAGAGAAATCTTCCACTTTTATGTAATAGTGCCAAACAAATAATGCCAAAACATGACTTTCTGTTTTAGACTCCAGATAGTCCAATCTGTTACAAAGACATAACGTAGTGTGGTGTTTCTCAACTAAAGAAGGTTCAAAGTACTAACTGGGAGCAAAATCATGCACAGTTTTACCCAAAGTCTAGGTCAGTTCCTGTCCCTGTACCTTTTCCCCTGCTTTTTTTTTTTTTTTTTTTTTGAGGTGGAGTCTCACTGTCACCCAGGCTGGAGTGCAGTGGCAAGCTCACGACCACCACATCCTCAACTTGCTGGGCTCAGGCAATCCTTTCACCTTGGCCTTCCAAGTGGCTGGGACTACAGGTGTGAGCCACCACGCCCAGTTAATTATTTGATTTACTGTAAACATGAGTTCTTGCCAAGCTGATCTTGAACCCGTGGGCTCAGGCAATCCCCTCATCTCGGCCTCCCAAAGTGCTGGGATTATAGGCGTGAGCCACTGTGTCCAGCCTTCCCAGTGTCTTTTTACCAAACTAATCTCTCCTTCTAGCAAACCAAATGAACAACCTAAAAAGTCAGAAGCTGTTCATGCTTGTTATCCTTCTCTCTGCTCTATTTTTCATTTCAATTTTAGTAATAAAGTATATTTTAACAGTTTATCTTAGTCCTCCATTCCATTGATATCCATCATCCTTCAGCATACTATCATTTATTTTTGGTGGAGACAGGGTCTTGCTATGGTGCCCAGCCTGGTCTTGAATTCCAGGCCTCAAGTAATCCTCCTGCCTCTGCCTCCCAAAGTGCTAGGATTACAGGTGTCACACACTATGCCCCATCTAACTCCTTTTTTTTTTTTTTGAGTCAGAGTCTCACTCTATCACCCAGACTGGAGTGCAGTGGCACGTTAATGGCCACCACAGCCTTGACCTGCTGGGTTCAGGTGGTCCTTCCGCCTCAGCCTCTCACGTTGCTGGCACTAGAGCCGCACACCACTACGCCTGGATAAGTTGTTTTGATTTATTGTAAAGATGAGGTCTGACCAAGTTGCCTGGGCTGGTCTCAAACACCTGGGCTCAGGCTATCCTCTTGGCTCCACCTCCCAAAGGGCTGGGATTACAGGCATGAGTCACCATGCCTGGCCCTCATTTGTGTTTTATCAGTAGAAATAAACACTCCTATTCCTTTGCTATAGAAAAGAGAAAACACACAGTTACTCTCCAGGCAAATTTAGAAAGTGGGTAAGGTAGAAGCCCTGGCATACTTACCTGCCACGCCGGCCCACTGTCCAAATGCTACTACTCGGACACCTCTATGGTCCACCATTTTCTCATAATCAATAAGTCGAATTTCCTGCAGAAAAGATAAGAAATTACTATTCAGACAGACCCATTAAGCTTAATGTCAATGAGTAAACCACACATAGGAGCAAGTAAGTACTTCACATTATTTTCCTCTTAAATATATCTTGACTTGCTAACATCAATTCCTATCAGGTGTACCACGAAGTATTTAGAAAATGCCAGGTTACAAACCAATGGTAGGTTTGTAACTAGAGATGAAAGAATGATCTTAGCAGGAACTAAACACCCCTTGAGGGTAAGCAATGAAGTAATAAAGGCCGAATTTCCTTTAACATTGGCTCCCACTCCCAACTATTGAGCACCATCTACAAATATACCTATAGCCCCACTAATCCTTACATCCTTCTCCTGGGCTCAAAGACAACAGATCTCTCCTGTGAGCTAGATTCCAACTTTTCTCATGTGCTCTAAGACCTCCATCCTTGAACTATTGCCTCTCTCCTGTGTGTCTCTTCTACCTCGAAAATAATAATACTCCTTCTCAGGTTCACACACAAATCTCTCTCCTTCCCATCTTCCTTCCCTTACTCCCTCTTACTCCTTTTTCTTGCCTTCTCTCTCTCTCTCTCTCTCTCTCTCTCTCTCTCTCTCTCTCTCTCTCTCTCTCTGTCTCTCTCTCTCTCTTCCCCATTCCCTCTTCCTTCTCTCCTTTTCTTTCTCCATTCTTTTATACATAACCTTCATTTAAAAAGTAGCACTTGCTGCCGCCTACTTTTTCTTGTCTTCACTAAAAACACCTTCTTCCTCTTTGCTTGGAAACCTTTCCTCTCTCTTGGAAATACCTTACTAAATCATAATGAAAATGAAAACCTATTGACACATTGCAATTGCATAACGTTTTAAATAGTCAATTCATTTCCTCAAAGAGCATATGATTCATCATGTTCATGAATTTAAGAATGTTTAACATCCATCCAATGCTAAGTAATTGGTTACAAAATATTGCCATAAAGCAACCCCACTGGGTCTGTTTTATTAATTTTCTTGTAATAAACAAAAATTCAAATAACAAAAATAAGTTTCTAAAGTATTTCAAAGTTTTTTATTTAAGATGAAACTTAAGTATCTTATTCTTTTTATATTATTTCTATTAATTACTTTTGAGTGTGTTATTCAGAAACACTGCAAATTAAATGTCTCTTAAGTCTAGTGTATTTGGAAGTAATTGGAAAGTATTCTAGATGGGTGTGGTGACTCACACCTGGAGGTGAGAGGATTGCCTGAGCCCACAGGTTTGAGATCAGCCTGGACAGCATGGTGAGACTTCGTCTCTACAGTAAATAAAAAAATTAGCCAGGTATGACAGCGCACACCTGTAGTTCCAGCTACTTGGAAGGCTGAAGCGGAGAATCTCCTGAGCCCAGCAGATCAAGACTGTGGTGGCCATGAGCGTGCCACTGCACTGCAGCTTGGGAAACATAGTGAGACTCCAGCTTGAAAAAAAAAGAAAAAATATTCTATACTCCTATGTAAAATTGATTTTCCTCATTGCTTTTAATACTTCTGAATTCTCTTATCCTCTGTCCTAGTTTCAGATTCCAGTGTCTAATGCTCCAGCATCCTTTCCCCAGGACATAGGCCTTAGACTTCTTTCTCTATCCTCACTCCTTACTCTCAGTGTGACTAGCTCATGGTTCTAGATACCATGTGTATGTGACAAGTACAAAATATATGTTAGAGATGAGCTTCAGACTATATCTAATGGCCCACTTAGTTTATTCTCCTAAATGTCTAATATATTAAATCCGGCAGTCCCTAAACTCTTGATTTTCCCACTCAGACTTGCTCCTCTGGCAGTAACAACAACATTTCAATCGATGGTAACATCTTCAGGCAGCTCAGACCAAAGTCGAGTCATTCCTGACTCCTCTCATTTTTCATATTCCACCTTTATTTCATCAGTGAATCCTGTAAGATTCACCATTGAAATACATCCAGGATCTGTCCATGTAACACAACCTCCACTTTCGTCACACAGGCGCAGGCCGCATCATTTGTAACCTAGAGCTAATAGCCTAGGCTAACAGTTTTTGTAGCAATTCTGCCTCCTCCTCCTCCCATCTCCAACTGCTCTCTATACAATAGACAGAAATAACAGGCATTTTAGAGCATGACCAGGCCGGGCACGGTGGCTCAAGCCTGTAATCCCAATACTTAGGGAGGCCAAGGCAAGAGGATTACCTGAGCTCAGGGGTTCGAGACGAGCCTGAGCAACTCTACAATAAATACATTTTTTAAAAGCCTGAATAGGTGATGCATGCCTGTAGTTCCAGCTACTTGGAAGGTTGAGGTGGAAGACCACCTGAGTCCAGCAGGTTGAGGGTGGTGTGAGTGTGCCACTACACTCCAGCCTGGCAACAGAGTGAGACTCCAACTCAAAAAAAAAAAAAAAAAAAGGGACACGATCTACTCGAAACTTGCACTCAAAAAGACCCTTGGCCCTTTGCACTAGTATTCTCTCTTCCTAAAAGACTTCTCCCCTACTGGCTGGAATGCAAACCAGTGCAAACACTTTGGAAGACAGTGTGACGGTATCTGAAAGAATTAGAAATTGACCTTTCATATGACCCAGCAATTTCCCTATTGGGAATATACCCGGAGGAACTCAAAGCATTCTACAAAAAAGATACCTGCACACACATGTTCATTGAAGCTCTATTCACAATAGTAAAAACATTGAACCAACCATGTTGCCCATCGAAGCTGGACTGGATTAAAAAAAATGTGGTACAAATACACAATGGAATATTATGCAGCCATAAAGAAAGACAAACATGTGAACTTTGCAGCAACTTGGATGGATTTGGAGTCGATCATACTCAGTGATCTATCACAGAAACAAAAAACAGAGTACATGTGATCACTCATAAGTGAAACTTAAACAATTATAATCCTATAAAAAAGGGATTGGCAGCCGGGCTCGGTGGCCCAGCCTGTAATCCCACGCCTTTGGGAGGCTGAGGGGAGTGGATTGCCTGAGCCCGTGGGTTCGAGACCCGCCTGGGCAGCGAGACCTCATCTCTACAATAAATCAAAAAATCAACTGGGCATGGTAGCGCATGCCTGTAATTCCGGCTACTCGGAAGGCTGAGGCGGAAGGATCGCCGGAGCCCAGCAGGTCGAGGGCTGCGTGGCCGGG
>NW_007251208.1:792153-811572 GCF_000164805.1 Carlito syrichta | reverse complement strand
TCAACAAGGGTACCTGCATAATCAACGTTTGTATACCTAACCCTGAATTGTAACCCACATTTTTATAGTAAAAAAAAAAAAAAAGACTTTTCCCAGATGGATATGACTTCGTCCTTCACCTCTTTCAAATTTTTGCTTAAATGTCACCTTTACACTGAGGCCTTCCCTAATCACCCTGTTTAAAATGGCATCACCAGGCAAGATGACTCACACCGTGCACTTTGGTAGGCAGAGGCAAGAAGATTGACTGAGCCCAGGGGTTCAAGACAAGCCCGGGCAACATTGTGAGATGTCATCTCTAAAATAAAACAAAAAATTAGCCTGACATGGTGACATGCGCCTGTAGTCCCAGCTACTTGGAAGGCTGAGGCAGAAGGATTGTCTAAGCCCAGCAGGTAGAGGCTGCAGTGGTTGTGACCATGCCACTGTGCTCCAGCCTGGGCAATAGAGTGAGACTGTCAATCAATCAATTAATCAAATAGCATCATCATCTCCCCCAATGCCTAGCACTCCTTTAATATTTATCTCTATCACACATATTACCAAGTGGTGTGTGAGATGTCTGATTTAATTATCACCTGTCTTCTCCCTCTAGAATCTAAGCTCTGTGAAGACAGGGATAATTCACTGTTTTGCTCTCTCACTGCAGTGAAAGGTGTCAGACACATTGTAGGCATTCAGCAAATATTTGCTAAAAGAATATTCTGTATTCTAAACAGCTGCTAGTTTTTCTATAGTATTTATATCCCCAAAATGCATTTTCCCTTATATATATTAATAAATGCAAAATTCATCTCTAGTCCACAGAGCTGTACAATTCAGTCAAGTCACTTGCCTCTCTGGGCCACAGCTGAAAAACCGGGTGGTAAATGAGAGGATCCTTGAGGTTCTTTTCAGCTGTAACATTCTATTTAGTAGTATCTGACCAATTGGACTTATAAATTGGTACTTGCTTAGGAAAAAAAAAACTTTTTATCTTCTTTCCCATTTCAAAATACAAAAGGAGTGATATATGTTTAGTTCCTCTCTTTTTTAAGTTCCTATTGTTTTAATTTAAAAAATGTAGGCTACAGTTCAGGGTTAGGTACATATGTGGTCATTGTACAGGTAAAGTGTGAGTACCCTTATGAGTTCTGCCATGGCAGTGTCCCACCACTGCCAAGCCCTTTCTTATGGTATTATGATAAATGTTCAGGATCCACTTACGAGTGAGTACATGTGGTACTCAGGTTTAGT
The DNA here is from genome assembly GCF_000164805.1 of Carlito syrichta. Taxonomy (NCBI): domain Eukaryota; kingdom Metazoa; phylum Chordata; class Mammalia; order Primates; family Tarsiidae; genus Carlito; species Carlito syrichta. The sequence continues at coordinate 810,336 of NW_007251208.1, read as the reverse complement.
TCCTCTTATTACAAACTCCAAACCTGCACAGCAGTGAAGCCCTAAAGAGAAGCAGAACTGTTCAAGTGTTAATTCATAGACCATCTTTCTTGTTGAGATGTGTGACATGATGGATTTTCTAGATGCTGAAAGGAAACTAAAACTTTACTCGAGAGTTAAAAGTAAATATACATATATATATATATAATTTTCCTATATTAGTATTTATTAATATTGATCACTAATTACCTGTTTTAGAATCTCATCCAACAAGCCCATATTGGCCTCTTGAGCTTTTATGGTATGGGAGAAAAATGCATAAGTCTTCCTGGACATTAATTTTTCCTCTGGAGGTCTTTTAACTCCCAAAATTAGACAAGCTTCAGAAATATCCTCCTGAAGAACGCCACCAGCTTTAACATATTCCTAAAAATGTAATTTTGATGAAAAGTTATTATCCTGATTTGTGGTATTCATATTTTCTTTACTAAAAAGTGTAGCAAATAAAGGCACAAACTTTTGGTGCCTTTATTTGGTGAAATCAAATTTGTATGGATTAGAACAAACACATGTTTCTAATAATTGTACTTGTTGGCTAAAGGTAAATCTGTCATGTTCAACTCATAGCAAAAAAGAGACAATTTACCGTATTCTTATATGGAAGAATAGGCTATAGTTGATCATATCCACGAGCACATGTGATTTAAACATACCTGTGAAATGTATATTTTATACCAATGATACACTTAAACATTAAATGCCAAATCATTATTTATCTTTCAGTTGTACTTTTTAAAAGACAAGGCATAACTCCAACATTCATTTTTCATTGTTTTGATCCATTAGTATTTATTATTCTCCTAATCTGTGTAGTGGACTGTGCTGGAGAGGAGATGACAAGACACAAAGAAATATAGACAAAGCTGGGTGTGGTGGCTCACGCCTGTAATCCCAGCACTTTGGGAGGTGGAGGCAAGAGGATTGCCTGAGTCCAGGGGTTCGAGATCAGCCGGGGCAACTTGGTGAGACCTTGTCTCTACAATAAATCAAAAAATTAGCTAGACATTGTGGCGCGCACCTATACTTCTGGCTATTTGGAAAGCTGAGGTGGAAGGATCATCAGAGTCTAGCAGGTAGAGGCTGCTGCAGTGGCTGTGAACATGTCAATGCATTCCAGCCCAGGTTACAGAGTGAGATTCTGACTCATGCACACACAAAAACCCTTTCTATAAAGGAGCTCACAAAATACAGTAAAAAGAAGTCAGAGCCGAGCATGGTGGCTCACACCTGTAATCCCAGTACTTTGGGAGGCTAAGGCAAGAGGATTGCCTATGAATTCAAGACCAGTGTGGGCAACATGATGAGACCTCCTCTCTACAATGAATCAAAAACAAAAGAGCTGGGTGTGGTAGCACCTGCCTGTAGTTCTGGCTACTTGGAAGGCTGAGGTGGAAGGATCACCTGATCCCAGCAGGTCGAGGCTGTGGTGGCTATGAGCATGCCACTGCACCATAGCCTGGGCAACAAAGTGAGACTCCAACTCAAAAAAAAAAAATTGTAAACTGTTTTATTACAGTGCATGAACTGTTTATCAAACTGTAAACTGTAATTCAGTGTTGCAAAATGCTTCTTTAATTTTTCCTCTTTAGAATATCATTATTATAGCATGGACCTCTTTCATTCAATTCATTAACCATTATTCTTTGTAATGTCCTAATTGTTCCAAATTTGGTCAGTGTTTCTCTGTTCTTTGGACATGAATCCATTTATCTTTGAGCTTTCTTGTTTCCCTGAATAACAAATTGTCCTAGCCTCACCTTGTACTTTTCTTGACCCTCACCTAGAATTAAACATTTCGCCAAGGTGCCTTGATTTCTTTCAGTATATAGAAGCTGAGATCTGGTATCTGAAAGATATTATCTTCTTTTTTTTCTTTTTTTTGTGATAAAATATACATAACATGTAGCCATGATTAAGTGTACAGTTCAGTAGCACTAAGTATGTTCATATTGTTGTGCAACCATCGCCACCATCCATCTTCTTGAAAATTTTTTCAGCTTTCCAATCTGAAACTCCATATCCATTATATAATAATTCCCAATTCCCTCCACGCCCTAGCCCCTGGCAACCGCCATTCGAAAAGTACCACTTGCCAAAAGCAGTCTCTTCATATCTCAGCTGAAGAAAGCATGGAATGAGGTGAAAATAATACTTTTCATCAAAGCAAAGGAGTTAAAACAATAGTAGCAAACATTTTACTTTCACTCAGATGCTCCTTAATTTCCGTATATAGGTTCATTTCATTTCCACGTATTTTAAAAATTGGAAATATTTACCTTATCATGGATGGCCCGCCGATTTGAAGGCTGTATCAAAACCTTGTATCCCAGATTGGTGATGCCTTTGATGTGCCTGGGGGCTAGAGGAGCTCTTCTCTCCCAAGCATTCACATCCTCCCGCCTGAGGGCCACCACAGCCTTGTGGTGAAGACCCTTGGAGAAGCTGACCCCCAGTCTGCCCACTCTGGTTCTATGTACTTGCAGCATCTTGACACCTGGTGACTGTAAAGACAATATAAAGAGCAGGACTACAGAAGGCAGGTAGGCTGACAGCTCGATTCTGGTCCCCTGAGAAATCTGTTGTAAAGTTCAGCCAGCTTAAATTATAACAGACAAAGTAGAAGACAGTGAAGAAAAAACCTGGATGATGAAGTGCTCCTTTGCCCAAACAAACCCAAGTTTTCAAAAATTACTACGGAATTAAACTACAGAGCAATGTATGTGACAATAACCAATAACTGCTAAACTAAAATAGCTTTATAAAATATTTCCTTTATGAAATCTCTATCCAGCATAAACGTTTCAAACAAGTTAACCTACAGTGCAAATCCAGAAAGATAACAAAGCAGGACTTTCAGATTGATCTAAAGTTTGCTGGCATAAAGTTTGAAATCCTGTAGAGTGATTTAAGTTCCTCTGGGTATATTCCCAGAAGGGGGATTGCTGGGTCGTATGGAAGGTCAATTTCTAGTAAATGTTTCTTGATTGACTAGATGAGTGGAATTATGCAATCTGGAATAACAGCTGGAAAACTGATTGAGGCATATTAAGGTTTAATATACTGGCAGGAGAACGTGCTATGGAGAGGAAACCCAGAAAAGTGACCATACAAGGATCTTCACAGCTTAGGGCCAACATCTTTCAGCTTTGTCCCTGACCATTCCCTAAACAAATGCTACTCAGTGTGTCTGGCAACTTAGCATCAGTCAGTGAACTGACTTTGTTGCTGGTCCACAATGAGATGTGCACAAAAATAGAAAGTAAACCTATAGAAGCCTTAATAGCATATGATCATTTTTCTAGTAATTTATTTTTATCGAATTTGACCAAAGTGTTGGTCTACCACAGACTGGAAATTAAAGAAAACCAACCAACCAAATAATCCTAATCTCTCACAGATGCTAGAAGTTCAAGAAGCGTGGCCTTAAACCTTGCTACTCCCACCCAAGCCCCAGGCTTCCCTCACGGTTCCCTTTTCTGGGTTTCCTCTCCATAGCAAGTTCTCCTGCCAGTATATTAAACCTTGATATGCCTCAATCAGTTTTCCAGCTGTTATTCCAGATTGCATAATTCCACTCATCCAGTCAATCAGGAAACATTTACTAGAAATTGACCTTCCACACAACCCAGCAATCCCCCTTCTGGGAATATACCCAGAGGAACTTAAATCACTCTACAAAAAAGATACCTGCACACACATGTTTATTACGTTACAACTGATGATTGCAAAAACATGGAACCAACCGTGCTGCCCAACGAAACTGGACTGGATTTTTAAAAATGCGGTACATATACATGATAGAATAATATACAGCCTTAAACAACAACAAAATTATGGACTTCACAGTAACTTGAATGCATTTAGAGTCTATATTACTCAGTGAGCTATCACAGACACAAAGAACAGAGTACCACATGTTCTCACTCATAAGTGAACCCTGAACATTTACCATAATACTATAAGAAAGGGATTAGCAATAGCCAGAAACTGCCAGGGGAGTGGGGGGGAGCACTTAACATTAATAAGGGTGACTTATCTCAAACCAGGTGAAGTGGGGACCAAAGGGAGGCCCAAATTTTACCTGTGCAATGACCACTTATATACCTAATCCTGAATTGTACTCCGTTATCTTTAAAATTAAAAAAAATTTTTAAAAATTTAAAGTTAAACAATAAAACAAAGAACGTAAACATCTACAAAAGGCTTACTATGTACCCTATGCAGAGTAAATTTTACATTAATTTTTAAACCATAAATATCCAGGTTTATCCAGTTTTCCATACTTTTTCAACTAGTTGCACATATTTTGTAGCCAAATGTCATATTAGATGACAATTTTCTGGATCATTTGGATGCTACAAATCAGTTTTCTATTTAAGGCTGATAGCAAAATATAAGGATTAAATGATTTCATACCTTCTAGAAACTTCCTACCCATTGCTGCTAGCATATAGCAAAACTTTTATGAAGCACATTTATCTTAACATCAGATGACAATCTCTAAAGAGCACCCACCCACCCAGCCTACGGATGGGGAAGGCGTGACCAAACAGTTAAGAATACAAATTCAGGCCAGGTAAAGTGACTCAGGTCTGTAATCCCAGCACTTTGGGAGGCCAAGGCAAGAGAATTGCTTGAGTCCAGGGTTTCAAGACCAAGCCTGGACAACTTGGCGAGACCTCATCTCTACCATTAAAAAAAAGAAAAAATTAGCCTGGAGTGGTGGCCCACACCTGTAGTTCCAGCTACTTGGAAAACTGAGGCAGAAGGATGGCCTGAGCCCAGCAGTTGGATGCTGGCCTGAGCCCAGCAGTTGGATGCTGCACCCAAGGATGGTTACGAACGTGCCACTGCACTCCAGCCTGGGTGACAATGAGACATTGACTCAAAAGAAAAAAAAAAGAATACAAGTCCATTTCCTGGGAGAATACAACTACTTGCTACCTAGATGATAAATTTACAGGACAGTTCACAAAAGAATCAGAGAACAGAGCAAACAGCAAGGAGTTCAGTTAAGAAGGTTTTAGGAAGAGGACCAAGAAGAAAAGAAACTGCACAAACAGTGAGGGAAACTGCTAATGAGTAGTTCAGACTTTTACTCAGGCCAAAATTTAAATGCCAAAACAGATGATCAGCATTTCAGGAAAGGACTGTTACATACTGCAATTTTTAGTTTATTCATGTAGTTTTCTTTTTATTTTACTTTTTAAATTTTATTTATTTACTTTTTTTTGAGTCAAAGTCTCACTCTATCGCTCAGGCTGGAGTGCAGTGGCTCACTGCTCAGGGCCACCACAGCCTTAACCTGCTGGGCCCAGGTGATCCTTCCGCCTCAGCATTCTAAGTAGCTGGAACCACAGGCACATGCCACCATGCCCAGCAAATTTTCTTGATTCATTGTAGAGATGAGGTCTCACCAAGTTACCAGGCTGGTCTCAAACCCCTATGCTCAGGCAATCCTCTCACCTCGGACTCCCAAAGTGCTGGGACCATAGGTGTGAGCACTGCGCCCTAGTCTTGTTTTTAAAAGAGATGTGCTAAACCCAAGCCTCGAGTGGCTTGCCTGAGCCCATGGGTTCGAGACCAGTCCGGGCAACCTGACGAGACTTTGTATCTACAATAAATCAAAAATTAGCCAGGAGTGACAGCCGCGCGCCTGTAATTCCGGCTACTTATAAGACTGAGGCAGAAGGATCCCTGGAGCCCAGCAGGTCGACGTTAGGGTGGCCATGAGTGTGCCACTGCTCTCCAACCTGGGCGACAGAGTGAGACTCCAACTCTAAAAACAAAACAAAACAAAAACCCCAAGCCCAAGCCCAAGCCCAAGCCCATTAACACTCAATCTTCCCCCAAGTCAAAAGAAAAACTGCAATGTCCCACAGAACTTGAATTTCTTCGTTTCTCAATAAAACCAACTCCAAAGACAGCGATGACACACACATATGAGGGAGGATCCTGCAAAAAAAAGGAACTATTCTTTGGGGGGTGGGACCATTATAGTTCAGGTTTTCCCTGCTAGATAAATGTTCTAGGAACCTATGGGCATCAGTATACCAGTTAGCATTGTTGTGAGAGGTAGCATTGAGCTCCAGTGAATTTTTTTTTTTTCCTGTGGAGATTCTTTCAACACATTTGCTTATTTCATAATGGGCGATTTATGAGCGCACCTACCCTCACGGCGCTGAGTGATCAGCAGTTTTTGACCAAAAAACGGCATGACCCCTGAGCCCCACCCTCCCTATTCACCCAATCTCGCCTCAAGTGACTTTTTTTTTCTGTTTGTTTCCCTGAATGAAAAAAGTCCTCAAAGGGAAACGATTTGCCCATGTGAAAGTGGTGAAACAAAAAAACAGTAGAAGTACTAAAAGGGATCAAAATTGATGAGTTCAAAAACTGTTTTGAGCCGTGGAAAAAGCATCTCGATAGGTGCACTGCATCAAACAGAGAGTACTTTGAAGGTGATTGAAGTTTAAACATATAAGAATAAATACACAATCTTTTATAAATAATTTCCGGGATTTTGGGGGTCCCATCTCTATATCCAGAAATGGTCCCATCTTCCCAGCAGGGGCCGTATTGCATGAACTCAAGGGGAACTACATGACTCTGGATCTTTTTTCTGAACACTAATTTTTGGCCATGACATGAGGGAACATGTGCAGATAATTTAATCCCTGATCTCAGCCCAAGCTTGATTTATAACCACAGCCACACCTCACTCAGACAATCTCTCCTCTGTCCCCTACCTCCTTTGTCTGGGGTGGAGTGGGGGAAGGAGCAGAGGCTTCTTATTTGCAAAGGTAGACTATCTTGGGGGACTAGAGAAAAAAGAAGCAGCAGGGACTGAACTGCGTTTCACTTGGGAAGCTACTTTCACTTTCATTTTTCGTATGGAATTCTTATATCATAATTTCTGTAGCTTTCTTTAAAAAACAAATATAACAATAGCTACCATTGATTAAACATTATACACCAAGACCTCTGCTGAGCACTTTACAGACATTGTCTTATTTCCTCCTTACAAAAATCTTATTAAGTAGATACTTATTCTCATTTTACAGATGAAGATTCTGAACTGGAAACTAATTGGATTCGTTGCTTTTGAGCAGAACCAGGATTTCCAGGTTAATGTTTAACATCTAGGGTTTTCTCTTCTTTGTCAAAGCTTATGCCTTTTAGATCCAACACATGTTGTTACTCCAGCCAGCTCTTGTTTCATCAAGAAATCAGATCCACATGGCATCAGCTTCAATAGTTACAGTAAACTATCGTAAATTACTGGTTCTGCTCCCAACTGTGGTGCCTCTCTTGACCTCTTTTCCTGTGTTGCACTGAAAATAATTCCTGAGTAACTCCTGGAAAAATTCTAGATTTCTGGGTGCTTAAAAAAAATTTTTGATTCTAACAAGTACAATTGTGAATAACTGCTTGTACTTTGAAACTTGGTCTCATCATAGAACTTTCAAGACTCAGTTCATCTGGTTCTAAAGGTCATCAAAAAATAGGTAATAGTGAGAATTTCTGAATTGTACTATAGGTGTCTAGTATTTAATGGAAATGCCCCAGGTGGGCTGTTCTGGCTTTTTCTGACCTGGATGTTATCGTCTTTTCCTAGAATATCAAGAAGTGCCAGGTGTGGTGGCTCACACCTGTAATCTCAGCACTTTGGAAGGTGGAAGCGAGAGTATTGCCTGAGCTCACAGGTTCAGACCATCCTGGGCAACATGGAAAGATTTCGTCTCTACAATAAAAATAAAAAAATCAGTCGGGCATGGTGACACACGCCTATAGCTCTTGGAAAGCTGAGGCGGAAGGATCACCTGAGCCCAGAAGGTCAAGTTTGCGGTGGCTGTGAGCATGCCACTGCACTCCAGATTGGGCGATAGAGTAAGATTCCGATTCAAAAAGAATATCAAGAAGTCAATTCAATGTATATTTCTGGCAATGCCTTACCATAAGGCAAGGTGAGAAGGTCCTGGCTTTAGTGAGGTTACTTGACAGTGATGATAACAGCTTATAGCAGGAGCAAGAAGGATGTAGAAAAGCAGGGGAGGAGAAGGGAAGAAAATGAAAGAGCTAGAGAGAATAAGAAAGAAAACAGGAAATGATAGTGAGGTGTCACATAAGCAGGTTTGGGGAACAAGATCTTTCCCCTGCCAAATTCTAAAAGTCTTCACTTTGACATGTGTGGGTCAGTGTTTCAAATATAAAGATGAAATTTAAGAGATTTCTTCTCTGTGTTTTTATAAAACAGGTTCAGGATGGTCTGAACTTGTGAGCTCAGGCAATATTCTCGCCTCCAACATGGTCTGAACCTGTGAGCTCAGGCAATACTCTCGCCTCCAGCATTAAGGTATACATTTTTACTTACCTGGGAATGATCAGAAACTTGAAATAGCTCTAGAAGTCATGGAAGTATAATAGTAAATTGCAGAGAGATGCAGCAGTCCCCCTTATCTGTGGAAAATATATTCCAGGACTACCTGTGTTTTCCTTAAAACCATGGATAGTCCTAAACCCTACATGTACTGTGCTTTTTCCTCTACAGACATACCTGTTACAAAGCTTAATTTACAAATTAGGCACAGTAAGAGACTATTCTCTCTCCTTTTCAAAATATCTTATTGTATTGTGCTCACCTATTTTCAGACCAGATTGACTGCAGGTAACTAAAACCTTGGAAGCAGTTACTATATACTTAGGTAGGAAAGCAATCAGTGAATGGACACTCTCAGTAGCCATAGAAGAACATATTGTATGATGCCATCTTACTGCTCTTTCCATTTCTAATGGAGGAGAAGACAATCTTTTAATTTGGTAATTAACTAACTTTGCAATGTACACATGAGATTCAGGGGAAAGAACATGATTGAATGTTCTTTGTATTTCTGTTTTGTTTTTGTTTTTTTTCCATGAAAAATGAGGAGGAAATGATGGGGGGGTTAAGAGACAGAAAGATACAGAGACATGGCAGAGAGAGACAAAAAAACCACAGAGAGTCAGCTTGTCAGCTTGACACTCTCTATATATCTCATCATAATCTTTCCATGACCATAAACTATCTCATCGTTACCATCATCATAAATGACATGAAGGAACCCAAGCAGATTTTGTGAGGTGTATTTATAAAAGATTATATCCAAGGAAAGCTACCCTCAGGACAGAGGATCTCATAGGTGGTTAGGCAGGTTTGTAAGATTACATATATTAATATAAAAATAGCTACTCATTTGTTTCTAGCATGAATATTTTCTAGCACTTAAAGTAAAATATAGAGCTATCGAAATTAAACATTTTGCTCATTGATTATGGGATGAGTGCTTTTGATTCTATTTATTTAATTCAAAAAATATTCAAGGGATATTTAAGGTGTGCACAGAATGATATTAGGCACTTGCTAAAGATAGAAAGAAGCAACAATCCAGGTCTTGTCCATTTTCATGGGGTCCTACAGGAGCAGGATGGGGTAGTTTTATCTAATTAAATATTACCAATCAATATCTGATAGTGAGTTATCAATTACTGATTATAGCTAAATATTAGAATCTGAATGGGCCTAACAGAAGATAATATAAAAACCTAATATTACACACAAGAATAGTGAGGGCCACAAAAACAGGGGATTTTTCCTGTTTTATTTTGTTTTTGTTTTTGTTTTTTGAGTTGGAGTCTCACTCTGTCACCCAGACTGGAGTGCAGTGGCCGCTCCCGGCCACTGCAGCCTCGACCTGCTGGGCTCCGGCGATCCTTCCGCCTCAGCCTTCCGAGTAGCTGGAACTACAGGCGCGCTACCACGCCCGGCTCATTTTGATTTATTGTAGATATGAGGTCTAGCCAAGTTGCCCAGGTGGGTCTCAAACCCACAGGCTCAGGCAATCCACTCACCTCAGCCTCCCAAAGGTACGGGATTACAGGTTGAGCCACCGAGCCCGGCTTTTCCTGTTTTATTAAAAGTATTTTCCAAGTCTCTATGGATAAGTCATAATAATTTAGTCTGTTGTTCTGGGTGTTACAACTTTTTAAATGTAACTCAGTTGAGTTTTTTCTCCGCCACTGCTCAAGTAGTACTTATGCTATAAAATGACATTTTTGATATGTGCAGTTTTCATTTAAAAAGTGGGTAGATGAAGAGAGTTGAGGTTTTTGTTTTGTTTTGAGTTGGAGTTTCACTGTCACCCAGGCTGGAGTGCAGTGGCATGCTCATGGCCACTGCAGCCTCGACCTGCTGGGCTCAGGTTATCCTTCCATCTCAGCCTTTCAAGTAACTGGAACTACAGGCACATACCACCACGCCCAGCTAATTTTTGATTTATTGCAGAGATAAGGTCTCACCAAGTTGCCCAGGCTGGTCTTGAACCCATGGGCTCAGGCCTGTCAAAATGCTGAGATTATAGGTATGAGCCACCGCGTTCGTCCTGAGTTGAAGTTTGTGTAGAATTTTTTATTCTTCCAACAAATATCAAAAATCCTTTAAGCTTCTTCAGCCATTTTCCTGGCATCCACCCAACCACAACACTTTTTGAGCTTACAAATCACCTACCTAACTAGGATGGTTCACAAGCAAAATACAAGAGCTTAAGGATGAAAAGGTCTAGGCATGACTCCTCCTAATTTTTATCATTTGTATTAGGACATATGTAAAGAATTACATGTTTATCACTGAAGAAATTAGGCCCAAATGTTCCATCTTTAACCTTTAAGGTCAGGAATGTGCTCTTTGTCCATTGTAGATTGTTTTTTTGTTTGTTTTTTTTTTTTTTGAGTCGGAGTGTCAGTCTGTTACCCAGGCTGTGCCACGCTCATGGCCACCGCAGCCTCAACCTGATGGACTCAGGCAACCCTTCCACCTCAGTCTTCAGTCTTCTTCTTCTTTTTTTTTTTTTTTAAGTCGGAGTCTCATTCTGTCACCCAGGCAGGAGTGTAGTGGCACGCTCACAGCCACCACAGGCTCGACCTGCCAGGCTCAGGTGATCCTTCTGCCTTAGCCTTCCAAGTAGTTGTAACTGCAGGTACGTGCTACCATGCCCAGTTAATTTTTTTTTTATTGTAGAGATGAGGTCTCACCAAGCTGCCCAGGCTGGTCTCAAACCCATAGGTTCAGGCAATCTTCTCGCCTCAGCCTCCCAAAATGCTGGGATTACAGGCGCGAGTCACCACACCCAGTCTTTAGTCTTCTAAGTAGCTGGAACTACAGGAGCATGCCACCATGCCTGGCTAATTTTTAAAAAAATTTTTATAGAGATGAGGTCTCGCCAAGTTGCCTAGGGTGGTCTTTAATCCCTGAACTCAAACCCCTGGATTCAGGCAATCCTTTTGCCTCTGCCTTCCAAAGTGCTGGGATTACAGACATCAGCCACCACGCCCAGCAATTTTAGATCTTTAAAATAAATTCTTATACCACATAATTTGTGACTCAAATCAAAATTAACAAATCTCAAGAGGAGATGCTCAATGCCAAATTATTTATAATAATTCAAGGCATGCATTTTGATTCAATATTAAGAGACTAAGAATGGGCTAATGTAGTCTTGAGATGAAGAGAATAAGTTAATGAATGAAAAGTGCAAATTATTTATATTCGTCCTTCCAGTTCATTTAAAAATGCAAGTAATTTTAAAACCTGTGGTTTCCTAGGAAGCCCTGGTATATATGTAAAACTGTAGGTGGTTTCATGGCTATGAGTCTTGGCCTACACTAGATCTTTGGCATCCAGACCATAATACCCCTGGAGAGGTTTAGATGAGTTCCAGAATTAACAGAGCACCTGGTAATGGACTACAACTGATCCAAATTCCTCCCAACCCCAAGGCTTGCTAGAACTAGACTTGGGCTTGCAGCAACACCAGCCTTCAAACTTTCACTTCCTGTTGCCTGGGTACTTTTTTTAAAGCTTCCATGTTAAGCCCTTTATAAAATACTTGGCCAGAATTTTTTTTTTAAAGGTAGACTTTAGGGGTGAGATCTTTTAGTGCTAATACATATAGTCTGATCCAGGCACAATGACTCAGAACTGTAATTCCAGCACTTTAAGAGGCGGAGGTGAGAGGATTGCCTGAGCCCACAGGTTTGAGACCAGCCTGGCAAGACCTCATCTCAACAATAAATCAAAAAGAAAATTAGCTGGGTGTGGTGGTGCACGCCTGTAGTTTCAGCTACTTGGAAGACTGAGGAGGAAGGATATCCTGAGCTCAGCAGATCAAGGCTCTGGTGGCCGTAAGCATGCTACTGCACTCCAGCCTGAGCAAGGAAGTGAGAGTCTGACTCAAAAAAATTAAAAAATAAAAAATACTTGGCCAGAAGTTAAAAAAAGGTAGACTTTAAGGGTAAGGTCTAATAGTGTTAATTAATATTGTCTAAGAATACTTATATTTTTCTCTGAACTGTCAGCTACTCAAAGTCATCCAAAAAATATAAATTATTACTCTCTTGGTCTCTAGTTCAGAATTTTAGCTTCACCACAATGGAATACAAAATTAGTCCCGAACTGGACTCTAACCCAAAACATTTATCTGCTAACTTGCCTGACTCTTTGTTAAACTGTGAGAGGATATGAATTGTGTTTTACTCTGCAGTCCCACTGACTGTCACACAAGAAAACCTCAAATGCTTTAAGAGAGAATGAATAAATAAGTGAGCAAATTTAAATAAACACTATAAAGATTTATATATTAGAGAAAACAAAAAAGACATCATCCTCAGTCCCCAAAGGGAGATATTTTCTGCCAAGATCTCGCAGACCAATGAATGTCTGAAATGTAGTATAGGATGGTAGAAAAATCCAGATGTAGCAGCTGGGACAGCAGTGGGGTTCCTCTGCCTGCCCTCAGTTTCCTTATCCAGACGGAAGTATAATATCAAGTATAATATACAGCTCTAATATTCTGATTCCATTAAGCATAGTAGTGACTGGATACTGTGGAATACAAAAACATTAAAATTTTAGAACACTGCCGAGCTCGGTGGCTCAGCCTGTAATCCCGCGCCTTTGGGAGGCTGAGGTGAGTGAATCGCCTGAGCCCGCGGGTTCGAGACCCGCCTAGGCAGCGAGACCTCATCTCTACAATAAATAAAAAAATCAGCCGGGCATGGTGGCGCATGCCTGTGATTCCGGCTACTCGGAAGGCTGAGGCAGAAGGATCGCCGGAGCCCAGCAGGCCGAGGCTGCGGTGGCCGGGAGCGGCCACTGCACTCCAGTCTGGGCGACAGAGTGAGACTCCAACTCAAAAAAAAAAAAAAATTTTAGAACACTAATAGATACTCTGACTTACAAATATCTAGCAAAAGTACACTAAACAGGGAAACAAAAAACAAAAACACTGTGGAGGAAGACTGGGCATTCACCTGCATTAACTACCTGCATTAATTGCATAGATGGAGCTGAGAGCTCACAACAGAAGACGAATACCTCAAAGGAATGAATCCTGGAGAGGACTCCCCTACACATAACTTGGGTTCTTCAGCATCTGAACTGACTCGGTGACCTTGGTCATAACTTAATATGTCTCATGTACAAAATTAGAGTTATATGAACACCTACCTCTCAGGATATTGTGAAGTGTCATTGACTTAATATGCATAAAGTGCTGTGCACTGCCTGGCATGCCCTAAATGATACACATAAAGAAAAGAAAAAGCCTCCAAGTCTGTCCCCACTCCTCAAAAGTGAGCACAGCCACACCACTAAGAAGAGATACATCTTCTTTTCCTCTTTGTCACAATGTGGTGAGGCCTTCACAGTGACTCCATTTTAATTCTCCCCCTTTTCTGAAAAAAAAATTACCATTTTATACTGTACTTCATCAAATTTAAGACCTTTTTAGTTGAGCACAGTGATGCTCACCTGTAATTCCAGCACTTTGGGAGGTGAAGGCGAGAGGATTGCCTGAGCCTAGGGTGTCAAGAACAGCCTGGGCAACTTGGCAAAACCTTGTCACTTCTATAAATCAAAAAAATTATCCAGGAGTAGTGGCCAGCACCTGTGGTTCCAGCTGCTTGGAAGGCTAAGAGAAGGATCACCAGAGGCCAGCAGGTGGATGCTGTGGTAGCTGTAAGCAATGCCATTGTACTCTAGCCTGGGCGACAGAGTGGGACTCTGGTTCCAAAAAAAAGACACTTTTTTTCCATATTTTAGCATCTCCGAAGTAGGATGCATCTTATAATTGATGGCATCTTAGATTTGATGAATATGGTGAAAACGTTTTTGGTTGTTTCCATTCCAAATGCATACTTCTGCAATTCCATGAATTGCATAGAATCTTTTGTGGCCTCACCTAGAAAACTTACCACTGTTTGAAATGTTATTTCTATGAGAAACTCAATAAAAGACTATTTGGAAAAAATGTAAATTTAGCTAAATAGGAACTGCTTAAACCCCAAAGACTATTTCCAAAACTCTGAATGCTTAAAGAACTAGTCAGAAAAAAAAAGCAATTACAAATAGACCAAATGAAAGTTCTGACGACTGTCACCAGTAACAAGTGAGATTGATAACAAATATTATTTCCCGGAGAGAAAGAAAAGTACACCAATAAATCCGCTTCAACAGTTGTCCACCATCTAACTCGCTTTGCAGAAGGGCCATGAAGTGACTATCAAGAAGTAGCCCTAGGCCCACTTATCTTCACGGGGAAAGAAGGGGGAGTGAAAGTGACAGGAACACCGCGGTGCTATCGGTGTTTTGTTTCCTTGAAGTATTGGACTGCCACTGCCCGAGTCAATGCCCATTCAGTCCTGTGTTGAGCTACATCTCGCAGCTGCACCTTCCCCCACGTCCCAAACGCTGACAACCCACAACATGAAAAAATGTCCATCTTCACGGAAGTCACCGAATGCACGCTCTCTTTCTCTCCATTCACACTCCGCCCCAACCCCCAGAAATCAGGGTCTGAAAAGCACAGATCGCCAGATGCAGCCACCCGCCAGCCCCTCGTACCGCCTCCCGGCGCGCACTCTCGCAGGCGGGCGGGCCCGCGGGAAACCAGAAGTCAGGAATCTCTGACGCCCGAGACACCCAACTTTCTCACGCCTCCGGTCTCTGTTAGGGTAGGCACAATGCCCGGCAACTTGCTATGTGAGTGTGTATCGCAGAGACAATGGCCAGCCCGAGACCGACAGGGCGAGAAGTCTGCGACCAGAGTCTGGCTAAACCGGACGAGGGGTAAAGGGGTGGGGGTGGGACGAGTCCCGGAATCTCCATGGACCACCCGCCCCCAGAGCCAGCCAGCCCAAATCAGCATGCAGCCCAAGAAGTAACAATCTGTTTTTTCCGCAGCTTCAACATCTTTTTTTAAAAAAAAAATTTTTTTGAGCCGGAGTCTCACTCTGTTGCCCAAGCTGGAAGGCAGTGGCACGCTCACGGCCACCGCAGCCTCAACCTGCTGGGCTCAAGGGATCCTTCTGCTTCAGTCTTCCAACTAGCTGGAACTACAGGCGCGCGCCATCACACCCAGCCTATTATTATTATTATTGATTTATTGCAGAGACCAGGTCTCGCCAGGTTGCCCAGGCTGGTCTCGAACCCCGTGGGCACAGGTAATCCTCTCGCATCCGCCTTCCAAAGTACTGGGATTGCAGGCGTGTGCCACCGCGCCCGGCCTTTATATTTTTATTTTTGTTAATTCCTCAGCAAGAGCACCATCACCACCCGCCAGAAAAGAAAAGAAGAGAAATCCGAATCTCCACCCCATTTCCCCTCTCCTTAGAAATCCTGGGGCTGCGCTGGCCGCCCTCCCTGCCCCGTCCGGAAAGGAGGGGAGGCCCTAACGCACGCCGCCCTCTCTCCCTCGCTCGGCCTGGCCAGCGCCGGCTCAGCTGAGCCGCCCGGTCGCCCCGCGGCGCCGGGACCTCCCGGGAGGCCGAGATCGCCGGCTTCTTTCTCCTAGCCGGAACCCGGCCGGCGATCTCCAAGGGCATCTCGCGGGCTGAGCCCACCCGCCCCTCTGCTCAGCCCTCCGCGGGCTCCCCCGCCCTCACCTCGTCCGCTCTGGGGCGCCGTCTTGGTCCCCGAGCTCCAGCGTCCGGGCAGGGCAGGCTCCGAACAGCGAGCAGAAATTGGGATGGGGGCCCGGGGAGGAGGGGGTGTTTGCTCAACTTCTGAGACGTCACGCCTCTGCCTCCCGCAGCCAATCAGCGGCCGCCGTGAGGGAACAACCTTCTCCTCCGCCAATCGGGGGCGCTGCCAGGTGCTGGGTCATGCCCCGCCCCTGCTCCTCCCCGAAAATCCTTCTGCCTTTCTGATCTCTGGCCCGCGTCCCTTGCTGGGGGCACGATGTGCTCTCAGGACGATTATTGACCGGGTTTGTAGGCGTCCGTGGCAGAAAGGAGACGGGGAAGAAGAAGGACGCAAATAATCCGAGTACTATACGCTAAACAGATGGGCATATCTCCTGGGGAAAAGTTTCCAGAACCTGGACCTCATGCTTGTTTGGCAATGCACACTTTCCAAAGCCTTTCGCAGCCTTGTAGCATGCCTGTGAAGCCGGATGACAATTTTGGAATCCAGCAAGCTGAGAATCTGGGAAATTAAATGTAGTGTGCCTGCATTCAACGAATAGTAAGAGTCCATGTGATATGACAAAGTCCAATATTCCTGAAAAGTCCTGGCTACATAGGCCTAGAGGGATAGGAAAACGTGCATGTCATAAAGACTAGCATGTCATACGGAACCACCTGAAGCCTAGCTGTGGTCACCTAAGGAGTCGATGCCCAGAGAGTAATCTTCCCCACCATATTTTTACAACTTTCTTCACCACTTACACTTTTCTCACACCTGCCATGGCTATGTTTAGCTATTGAAATAGCCTAGAACATTACTGAAACTCCACTCATGTCTCCAATTGCAGAGAAAATTAGGATTTTATCTATAAGTAAAATTAAATTTTTTCTGTATCTTTAGATTTTCATAACCAAAGTCAGATTTCTTATTACTCTTCTAAAGCCTTCTTTTCTTCCTGAATTCCCTAAATCTGTTATTGAGAGAATCACTTTCCTTTTTTTTTTTTTTTTTTTTTTATCTTTTCTTTGAATTGGGGCCTCACTCTGTCAGCCAGGCTGGAGTGCAGTGGCACAATTACAGTTCAAGTAGTCTCAACCTCCTTGGCTCAGGCCATCCTCCTGGTTCAGGGCATCCTCCTACCACAGTCTTTGAGTAGCTGGGACAAAAAGACATGTGCCACCATGCTTGGCTAAGTTTTTTTATTTTTTGTAGAGATTCAGTCTCACTATATGACCTAGACTGGTCTTGAATTCCTGGGCTCAAGCAATCCTCCCGCCTTGGCCTCTCAAAGTGTTGAGTTTACAGGCGTGTGCCATCATGCCAGGCCAGATATCAACACCTTCCTAAACAACACTTTACCAGACCTGAAACACCAAGTTTGCTTCAATTCAGTCTTATTCATGGTGTTGATATGATCCTTTAAATTTTCACTATTGGGCCAGGTGTGGTGGTGTGCACCTGTAATCCCAACTACTTGGGAGGCTGAGACGGAAGGATCACTTGAGGCCAGGTGTCCAAGAGGAGCCTGGGCAACATAGTGAGAGCCTATCTCTAAATAAATAAACTCCCACTACTATCACTCTGCTTCAAACCCTTTTATATGCAACTGAGACCACATTTCCTTAAGTAAACAACTCTAATTTAATTGGCTTAAGCAAAATGCCTCAAGGGCAATCTACTACCCGTATAAAATAATCCAAAGTTCTTCACACAATGTGAATTACTTCAAGATGTGGCCAAAATATGCAATCTCAGCTCTATTTCTACAGCAGAGTCAGCCTGAAACCAACACTGAAACACAATCTATGCTTCCTAAGGGTAAGAGTCTGGGTAAAAATCTTTACTTTTCTCCTTCAAGTTATAAATCATGGGCAAGTTACTTCATTTTCAAAAAAATCTTGGTTCCCTTATCTGTTTTTGTTTGCTTGTTTGTTTGAAAACAACAAACAAACAAGCTACTTGGAAGGCTCACTCTGTCACCTAGACTGGAAGGCAGTGGCACGCTCCAGGCCACCACAACCTCGACCTGCTGGGCTCAGGTGATCCTTCCACCTCAATCTTCCAAGTAGCTGGAACTGCAGGCACGTGCCACCATGCCTGGCTAATTTTTTGATTTATTGTAGAGATGAGGGCTCACCAAGTTGCCCAGG
>NW_007251208.1:789907-791886 GCF_000164805.1 Carlito syrichta | reverse complement strand
CAGTCTGGGCGACAGAGTGAGACTCCAACTCAAAACAAACAAACAAACAAACAAAAAACCAACCCATCCTGTAGGGTTCAGCTCAAATCCACTTCATCAGTGAAGGCCTTCCTAAATATTTCAGCCAGTTGTGATCTTTCTATAGCGACCTCTCTTATTGTACTCATAAGCAGTGTTCCTTATATAATAGCTATTTGTATTTCTCTTATCTGCATTGCTCACCTTTCCTCTCCATCAAATCATAAAATACAAATTTTTACCTGGTCTTTCTCTTTTCTTTCTTTTCTTCTTCTTTCCTCCTCCTCTTCCTCCTCCTCCTCCTTCTTCCTCCTCTTCTTTTCATTGCTTCTAGTGCAATGCTATGCATGTAATGGGTCAGATGGGGTTTTACAGCAAGATATTGGTGGTACAATCCAATTTGGTAAATTAGGAGACATGAAAGAACTAAGTGTGTGCACTGATAAAGGTGATACACCCTGGGAGTAGCATCAGTGAAAACTAACCTTAGGCTTCAGTGGGACCTAGGGAAGGGATGTTTACCAGAAGTTAGAAGGAGCTCCCGCTGGAGTGTATATGCAGCTGAGGGGAGTGCCCTTCAACAGAGTGGGTTTTGACAGAGATGAAGATGTCTAAGGAATTAACCTACCTAAGGCAAAGGTAAACACACATTTTTCTGTAAAATATCAAAAAATAAATACTTAGGCCAGGTGTGCTGGTTCACACCTGTAATCCCAGCACTTTGGGAGGCGGAGGCGAGAGGATTGCCTGAGCCCATGGGTTCGAGACCAGCCTGGGAAATATGGCAAAACCTTGTCCCTACAATAAATAAAAAAATTAGCCAGGCATGGTGGCACATGCCTGTAATTTCGGCTCCTTGGAAGGCTGAAGTGAAAGAGTCACTTGGTGAGACCTCATCTCTACAATAAATCAAAAAAATTAGCCAGGTGTGGTAGTACGCGCCTGTAGTTCCAGCTACTTGGAAAGCTGAGGCAGAAGGATAACTGGAGCCCAGCAGGTCAAGGCTGTGGTGGCTGTGAGTGTGCCACTGTACTCCAGCCTGGGCAACAGAGTGAGACTCCGACACAAAAATAAAATAAATTTAAAAATTAAATAAATACTTTAGGCTTGACAGATCATATCACATTTATTTATTTAGTCAGAGTCTCACTCTGTTGCCCAGACTGGAGTGAAGTGGCATGCTCACAACCACCCCAGCCTTGACCTTCTGGGCTCATATGAGCTTTCTGTCTCAGCCTTCCAAGCAGCTGGATCCACAGGTGTGTGCCACCATGCCTGGCTAATGTTTTTGATTTATTGTAGAGACTAGGTCTTGCCAAGTTGCCCAGGCTGGTCTGGAACCCTCTAGTCTCCTCCTCCCCCAAAATGCTGGGATTACAGGCGTGATCCATCTGACTGATCATACCATCTTTATCACAACTATTCAACTCTACCGGTTGGAGTGTGAAGGCAGTTATAAGTGATACTTTAGTGGATGGGTGGGGCTGTGTTCCAATAAAACTTTACTTATGAAAATAGGTTTGCAGGCCAGATGTGTTCTCTGGGCTATAGTTTGCAGGCCCTCATCCTAGGGAAGGAATAAATAACCTTGGTTCATTTTCCTTTTGCCCTTCCAGCTCCTGCTGGTGCTTTCTATTAATTGAATACAAATAGAGCCAGAGAGTTAGCGTTGTCCATAAAGATTACCTCTCACCCCAGGGGCAGGTAGGTGGGGAAGGAGATAGGAATTCAGGAGGGCTCAAAGGAGAATATCTAGTGACAGAGAGGGAACAGGAACGTCATTGGGTCATCAAGAAGATAAATTGATGCATATTCTCACTATATGTGAGCTAATATCAGGGCTTACCATTTTACTCTGTCTTTTCCCTCTCTCACCTTTTTTTGCATTCAGCACCTAGTCTCTCTCTCTTTTTTTTTTTTTTGAGTTGGAGTCTCACTCCGTTGTCCAGACTGGAGTGCAG
>NW_007251208.1:789451-789887 GCF_000164805.1 Carlito syrichta | reverse complement strand
TTTTTTGATTTATTGTAGAGATGAGGTCTCACCAAGTTGCCTAGGCTGGTCTCGAACCCACGAGCTCAGGCAATCCTCTTCCCTCTTCTTCCCAAAGTGCTGGGATTACAGGCTGAGCTACCAAGCCCGGCCTCCCTTATCTGTTAATAGGAAAATAATAAGAACATGAGAACAAAATTAGATAGCCAAAGTGTGCTGCCAAGTGTCTAGCTAAAGACACTGGAAATCATTGTTTATTTTCCCTCAAATACTTTATGTCATACACTTATCTGTAATTATAATTAACAAAACTTATCTCTAAAACCAACCCATCCCAAGCCGGGCTCAGTGGCTCAGCCTGTAATCCCGCGCCTTTGGGAGGCCGAGGTGAATGGATTGCCTGAGCCCGCGGGCCTCGAAGCAAGACCTCATCTCTACAATAAATCAAAAAATCAGC
>NW_007251208.1:753974-789431 GCF_000164805.1 Carlito syrichta | reverse complement strand
CTCTTTTTTTTTTTTTTGAGTTGGAGTCTCACTCCGTTGTCCAGACTGGAGTGCAGTGGTACACTCACAGCTCCCCAGCACTGACCAGCTAGGCTCAGATCTTCCGCCTCAGCCTTCCAAGTAGCTGGAGCCATAGGCATGCCACCGTGCCCGGCTAATTTTTTGATTTATTGTAGAGAAGAAGTCTTGCTATGTTGCTCAGGCTGGTCTCAAACCCCTGAACTCAGGTTATCCTTTCGCCTCTGCCTCCCAAAGTACTGGGATTAAAGACTTGAACCACCGTGCCCTGCACAAGTAGATTTTTAGAGGAAAAGAAGGGAAAGTTCCTAAGTTACTTACCAAGTATTTATATTAGAATAACATAAGCTATTGGCTATACATTGTTCCTTGTATCACATTTCAAGAACATGAAGATCATGGGTGAAGCAGCTCATCAGGATCAAAATGACTTTAAATAATTGCCCCCAGGCATGAGTGCAGGAAGGCTGGGGTGTGTGACTGAACTCTCATACCCATGTCTCTCCTGGTCTGATAAACTTTGCATGCCTCACATAGTTCAGACTTCTCTGAGCTATTTTCTTGTTCTCATGAGATAAGAAGATTCAGACTGGGTGCGGAGGCTCATGCCTGTAATCCCAGCACTTTGGGAGGCAGAGGCAAGAGAATTGCCTGAGTCCAGGATTTTGAGACCAGTCTGGGCAACTTGGCAAGACTTCATCTCTACAATAAATAAAAAAATCAGCTGAGTATGATGGCATGCACCTGTAGTTCCAGCTACTTGGAGGACCGAGGTGGAAGAATCACCTGAGCCCAGCAGGTGGAGGCTGCAGTGGCCGTGAGTATGCCACTGCACTCCAGTCTGGGTGACAGAGTAAGACTCTGGCTCAAAAAAAAGAAAAAAATTATATGTATACTTGCAGTTTAAGAAGTAGCAGCTAGGAAAATAAAGTATAGGCAAAGTCACAGCAAGAAATATAAAAAGGCACAAGTATCCCTAATACTGAAGGGACTCCATCTGTATCAGACAGGCATCCAGGAGGACAAGTTTTCCAAGACAGAAGTTACAAGGCCAGAATTTACGAGTTGTGGTAAGATTAGTCAAAGTCCAACTAAGACCAAAAGCCTGTAATCCCGCGCCTTGGGAGGTTGCAGTGAGTGGATTGCCTGAGCCTGCTGGTTCAAGACCTGCCTGGGCAACTTGGTGAGACCTCATCTCTACAATAAAAATCAACAAATTAACCGGGCGTGGTAGCGCACGCCTGTAGTTCCAGCTACTTGGAAGGCTGAGGTGGAAGGATCGCCAGAGCCCAGCAGGTCGAGGCTGCGGTGGCGGGAGTGGCCACTGCACTGCAGTCTGGGGGACAGAGTGAGATTCCAACTCAAAAAAAAAAAAAAAAACCAAGACAATATCTATTTGTCCTTTTTGTTCATTATATGTTAATTATAAAACATTAGCATGCTAAAAGACACTCCCACCAGTATCTACAGTTTACAATTACCATGGCAAATCTAGGAAATTACCCTATATGGTTAAAAAAGGGAGGAACCTTTGATTCTGGGAACTCTCCACCCCTTTCCTGGAAAAGTCATGAATAATCCTCCCTTTGTTTAGCATACAATCAAGAGACAGATATAAGGCAAGGCACAGTGGCTCAGTCTATAAACCCAGCACTTTAGGAGGCCAAGGTCAGAGGATTTCCTGAGCCCACAGGTTTGAGACCAGCTTGGGCAACTTGGCAAGACTTCATCTCTACAATAAATCAAAAAAATTAGCCGGGCATGGTGGCGCATGCCTGTAGTCTCACCTGTTTGGAAGACTGAGGCGGAAGGATTGCCTTAGCCCAGCAGGTTGAGGCTGCGGTGGCGGTGAGCGTGCCACTGCACTCCAGCCTGAGCAGCAGAGTGAGACTCCAACACTAAAAAAAAAAAGAAAAAAGAAAGAGAGAGAGATAAAAATAAAACTTTATCCATGAATGGCTGCTCTTCTTTCTGAAGACCAGCCTGGGCTACTCTACCTATAGAGTTACCTGCTCTCTGTCATTTCAATAAACTTGTTTTCATTTTTCAACTGAAAACCCAGTCATGCACATACATTGCTCTACCTATGGACTACCCATTGATCTGTTTCTGTTTCTTTAATAAACTTATTTTGTGTTGCCTATACTTAAATTCTTTCCTGCACAAAGCTAAGACACCACTTGGCCTTCCAGGTCAAACCCCAATTCTGGGGTTCACCTATATCATGTAGGGCAGAGAGGATTATCTCAGCTAAGGGGTTCAAGATCAGCCTCAGCACATGGCAAGACCTCATCTCTACAATAAAACAAAAAATCAACCAGGCATGGTGGCACATGCCTGTGGTTCCAGCTACTTGGAAGGTTGAAACGGAATGATCTCCTGAGCCCAGCAGGTCAAGGCTGCGATGGCCGTGAGCGTGCCAGTACACTCCAGCCTGGGTGACAGAGACTCCAATTTTATTCCAAGGAGAAAAATATAGTGTTTACTGGAGAGGGAGCAGTGGGATAAAGAACGGTTATTCTATTTTTTTTTTTTTTTGAACTGGAGTCTTACTCCATCACCCAGGCTATAATTCAGTGGCACACTCACAGCCGCCACTGGGTTCAGGTGATCCTTCCACCTCAGCCTTCGAAGTAATTGGAATTACAGGAATGTGCTACCTCGCCCAGTAATTATTTCTTTTTAATTTATTGTAGAGATGAGGTCTTGCCAAGTTGCCCAGGCTGGTCTTGAACCCATGGGCTTAGGCAATCCTCTCACCTTGGCCTCCCAAAGTGCTGGGATTATAGGCATGAGCTACTGTGTCTGGCCTCCAGTCAAGTCTTACACACCATCATTCACTTATTCCTCTAACTCAAAGAAAAAAAAAGGTAAAACATTGACACTACCTATGATAGGCACAAGCCTTTCTGCTTTATCATTTACTATGAACAATCCTAAGTCACTAAAATAAAACAAAGGTAAAGCACACACACACATATACACACACACGGTAAGCTGTACAGGTTAGTCCCAAAATGTTTGTTAGTAGTTTTGAAATATAGGTAAAATAAACACCTCCCCCACACCTAAAAAGATAAATACCTAAAATACTAAAGATGTGTGAAGATAAACACCGTGACAATGTATATACTCTTAGAAGTCAGACACTTGTGTTCTGTGTCCTTGGAAACCACCAGGGTCCATTACTTCCCCAACACATGCTGGGATCTGAGGGCTCCATGTAGTTACATGAAATAAATAAATTTGCACCATAGAGAAAACAGAGAATTGAAAAGGAAACAAAATGAGGAAGGGTAGAGAAAACAAGGATAAAAATGAAGTGAGTGAAGAATGGGGGGGCTGGCAGCAAGAGAATAAAAGCAAAGTTCACTCACTGTGTAGCATGGGGGTGGGTTTCCAACCCCTTTCTCACTTTGCTACCAGAATGACTACAGTAAGGCCCTTGACCTCCTGGCAGAAAATTTATGATTAAAAAAAAAAAATTGGCTGGAAGCGATGGCTCACTCCTATAATCCCAGCACTTTGGAAGGCTGAGGTTAGAGAATTGCCTAAGCCCACAGGTTCGAGATCAGCCTGGGCAACTTGGCAAGATATCATCTCTACAATAAATCAAAAAATTAGCTGGAAGTGGTAGCACGCGTGTGTAGTTCTAGTTACTTGGAAGGCTGAGGTGGAAGGATCGCCTGAGCCCAGCAGGTTGAGGCTACGGTGGCCATGAGCATGCCACTGCACTCCGGTCTGGGTGACCGAATGAGACTCCAACTCAAAAAAAAAAAAATTTTAGGCCTCTACAGTTAAAAGAGTTTGCCTTAAATATGGAGAAGACATTTGAGGAGCAGAATAGAGAAAAGACCTAGATTTCAGTTTTGAGCAAATTGAGATTGAGATTCTCATTAGATATTCAAATATAGATGTTTACTAGAGAGATATTCTAGAAATTAAGAGACATGTTTATGCTAGAAATGAGCATGTGGGAGACATCAATAATATAGACAATATCAAAAGCCAATAAGAGCACCAAAAGAAAGAATGAGGCTAAAAGGACAAAAATGAGGCTAAAAGGTACAACAATATTTAGAAGTTAGAGAATTAAGAGACACCAGCAAAGGAGACTGAAGAAGTAGACAGAGGGGGTAAAAGGAGAATATGGTTTCCTGGAAGTCAAGTGAAGAAAATGTTTCATAAAGAAGAGAATCATCAACTACCGTTACATCAAATAAGAGGAGGACTGAGAATGACCTTGGAGGCCATTTGTAACTTGATAAGAATAGTTTCAGTGAAGAGGTGGGAAAGCAAAACTTAAAGAAGGTTTTAAAAATATAGAAAGAGGGCTGGGCCATGGCTCATGCCTGTAATGTCAGCCCTTTGGGAGGTGGAGGCGAGAGGATTGCCTGAGTCCAGGGGTTCAAGACCAACCTGGGCAACTTAGCGAGCCCTCGCCTCTATAATAAATAAAAAAAATTAGCCAGGTGTGATGGCATATGCCTATGGTTCCAGCCACTTGGAAGACTGAGGCAGAAGGATAACCTGAGCTCAGCAGGTTGAGCTGCAGTGGTAGTGAGTGTGTCGCTGCACTCCATCCTGGGTGACAGTGAGACTCTGAATCAAAAAAAAAAAAGGAAAAAAAGAGAATGAGACAGTAAATGGATTCACCCTCTCCAAGGAATTTTATTCCAAGGAGAAAAATATAGTGTTAACTGGAGAGGGAACAGTGGGATAAAGAAAGGTATTTTATTTTATTTTATTTTATTTTATTTTATTTTATTTTATTTGAGCTGGAGTCTTACTCCATTACCCAGGCTATAATTCAGTGGTACACTCACAGCCACCGCAGCCTTGACATGCTGTGTTCAGGTGATCCTTCCACCTCAGTCTTCCAAGTAGTTGGAATTACAGGTATGTGCTACCTCGCCCAGCTAATTTTTTTTTTAATTTATTGTAGAGATGAGGTCTCGCCAAGTTGCCCAGGCTGGTCTTGAACCCATGGGCTCAGACAATTCTCTCACCTGGTCCTCCCAAAGTGCTGGGATTATAGGCCTCCCAAAGTGCTGGGATTATAGGCATGAGCTACTGTGCCTGGCCTCCATCAACTTTTACACACCGTCATTCACTTATGCCTCTAACTATTTCAACAAGCATTTGCTGAGTACTCCCTATGCACTAGCCATCCTTCTGGATATTTATGAGAATAAAGAGATTAATTAATATAACTTGACTGGGTGCAGTGGCTCAAGCTTGTAATCCCAGGACTTTGGGAGGCTGAGGTGATAGGATTGCTTGAGCTCAGGGGTTTGAGACCAACCTGGGCAGCTTGGTGAAACCTAATCTCTACAATAAATCAAAAACTTAGCCAGGTGTGTTAACATGCCCCTGTAGTTCCAGCTACTTGGAAGGCTGAGGCAGAAGAATCGCCTGAGCCCAGCAAGTCGAGACTGCAGTAGCCATGAGTATGCCACTGCACTCCAGCCTGGGAGACAGAGTGAGACTCCAACTCAAAAAAACAAACAAACAAAAAAGAATAAATTGAACAAATTGGCAATGAATATCTGATTGCCATTTTTATTGTTCCATCCCCCATGAATTTCCTTGAAGCCCATGTCTGCTAACCATGTTTTCACTTCTAAAAGACTACTACCTATAATTAATTTTATTTTCTTGTTGTTTAAAATGAGCCTAGGAATCAACTCACCATAGGTGCTCTTCTTACACCAGTGTTCCTGTTGAAATCCTTGGATTGACTGGCTACTAAGGCAGAATAGAAGCATTTTTCCTTCTCCTCTGTTTCTGTCTGTGTTTTTAGGCAGAGAGTTGTGTGCCACACTACATTCTCACTTCAGAGGAATTTTATAGTAAGCTCTTCTGATGTCTCACTTTGTTCATCCCTATGCTCATTTCTCTTTGTAAGAGAAAAAGTTAGAAACCTGATTCACTGATGTTTGAGTCACTGTGCCAGGATCAATGACCTTGGGTGGCACCGTTGTTTACTTCTTACATACTATGGAATTTAAATGATAATCAGATAATTTGGACAGTGGTCTTACAAGAAGTAGAAGACTGGATAGATGAAGTAGACCTACCCTTCTTTTCAGTCATGTGGTTGACTGGTTTAGTAAATCAGATGTTTGCTTTCTACAATGTCCCTTTCTCCAGATAGCCTTCTCTCCCTTCCAGTATTCTGAAGAGAGTAGAAGACCTCACTTTAACCTTGAACTTAAACTATATTTTCTAGTCTATATTTTACCATTGACATTCAGGGACCATGCCTTGGTGTTAAAAAAAAAAAAAAAAAAACTGACAATGAATTTTTGTTCAGACATTGAATTTTAGAATATATTCTTTCATCAAGGAATCTCAGAAGGGAGTTGGAGGAAAACTATAGAAACTAAAATACCACTGAAAACCATACAATTACCTTTTACCACTTTTTCATCCTAATGAGTTTAGAATAATTTTTCTTGTGCAACTTGCCCAGGCCCATATCTCCTTGAAACTTCCCCTGACAGCGACTTTCTTCTTTATATTAACTAATATTCTATTGTCAACAAATTTCCAAATATTTTAATAGTTCCTGTACCTTTGTTATCAACAAAACTTTGACATTTGTCTGATGACTCCACAGTTATATTTTACAATATTTCAAATGGATACTACTTTAGACCTTTATATCACAGAATGAGGAAAACAAAATATTATCTTACCTTTAGCATTACTCTTAACCACTTCCAGCAATAATTTACAGTTCCTCATACTTAAATATCAATTCCAGTTGTTAAGAGCTTTCAGATCTTTCTAGGAATCCGGGAGTATCAGAAAAATCATGGCTGCAATAGGTGGATAAAAAGATGATATTCTGGAATAATATGATAAGTTGGGAGAAAAAGAGAGAGCAAAACCTAGATATATCAACTGCACTGTGCTTAAGAGGGAACCTGATCCATGAACATAGTATGTCTTTCCATTTACTTGTGTCTTTTAAAATTTATTTCAGCAAAGTTTTGTAGTTTTCAGCAAACAAGTCTTTTGTCTCCTTGATTAAATGCATTCCAAATTTTTAAAAATAGATGGACATGGTGGCTCATGCCTATAATTCTAGCACATAAGGAGGCTGAAGTGAGAGGACTACTTGAGTCCATGAGTTCAAGACCAGCCTGAGCAGCATAGTGAGACCACATCTCTACCAAAAAAAAAAAAAAAATTAGACAAACATGGTGGCACATGCATATAATCAGTAGAACTTGAGCCCAGAAGGTCAAAGTTGTTCATTGTTTTCATGCCATACCATACTCCAGCCTGGGTGACAGAGTGAGACTAAGACTCAAAAAAACTTTTTTAAATAAAAACAACAACAACAAAAATAACTGGGCATGGTGGTACACACCTATAGTCTCTGCTATTTGGGATGGTCAGGTGGGAGATTGCTTGAGCCCAGGTGCTTGAGGCTGCAGTGAGCCATGCTCATGTCACTACACTCTAACCTGGGCAACAGAGTGAGACCCTGGCTCAGAAAAAAAAAATAGTGATAATAATAGTAAAATTTTTATGTGAAAGATATTGTTCCGAAAATTTGAAAACAAGTAACAGGCTAAAAGAAAATATCAATCCAGATATTTTGCAAATGATTTATTTCTAGAATACATAAACTCTCTGAAAACTCTCAAAAAATCCAGTTAGAAAGTTAAATTTACAAAATTCTTGAAAAGACACTTCACCAAAGAAGTTATATGGAAAGAAAATGAATACATGAAAATAAGTTCAACATCACTTGCAATTTAAAAAATATGGAATTAGAGTCTATAATACTAAGTGATCTATCACAGAAACAAGAGATCTGAGTACTGCAGGTATGCAGTCATAAGCAAACTCTGAACATTTATTGTAATACTATAAGAAAAGATTTGGCAGTGGGACACTGCCAGGTGGAGGGGTGCACATAACATCAATAAAGGTATCCAAACTTTACCTGTACGATGACCACTTATGGACTTAACCCTGAATTGTACCCCATGTCTTTAAAATAAAAAGAAAAAAAGATTTAAAAGGAAAAATATAAATTAAAATCACAACCGAATACTACTATGTACCTATTAGATTATCTGATGAAAAGTGAAATGACTAACATGCCAAGTGGTGAGGATGCAGAGTAACTTGAACTTTTCCAGATTGCTGTTAAGAATTAAATGTGGTAGAACCCCTCTGAAAAGCAGATTGGCAGGGGTTTTTTTGCTTTTGTTTTTTAAGAAAGTTCAACTTCTCATATGATCTGGCAATCCCACTCTCAAATAGAAAAATGAAAATGCAACAACCTGTGTACATACAGTTTACAGCAGCTCTATTCATAATTGCTAAAAGCTGAAAACAACCCAAATGACCTTTAGCAAGTGAATGAATAAACAAACTGTGGTACATTCACACCATGGACTATTACTGAACAATAAGAGAGAATGAATTATTAATAAGATTCACAACTTGGGTGAATCTCAAAGGCATTATGTTCAGTGAAAGGTTACAAACCCTATGAGTTCACGTATAAGTCATTCTTCAAAAGACAAAACGATAGCAATAGAGAACCTATAGTGATTGTCAGCAGTTAGGGATGGGAGCAAGATGATAATACAAAGGATGTTATAAGCATAGGATTTTGGGGGGTTGAATTGCTCACTATCTTGATTGTAGTGATGGTTATATGAGTCCATGCATGTGTTAAAATTTAAATAACTGTAATAAGAAGAAAGTAAACTTTACTGTATGTTTAGTAAACAAAATGATGGTTATTAAAAGGCTATTCTTTTTTCTTTTCAATCAGATGACAGCCCATTGATCTTATTCCCCTTGCTGACAAACTTCTCAACAAAATTGGACACCAGGACTACTCAAATTGGTTTATTCAGGGAAAGGGATCCAAGATAAATTAATAGTTTTTGTGAGGAAAAAAACTTTCCCAACTCAAAGAGGTTTATTTTCTTTTTTGTTTTACTGGATATTTCCCAAATTCTTTAATATGTTATTGTTTATTGTGGAGCTCCAAGATAATTTATTATACAGCATTACCCAAGCTTCTACAACCAGAACACCTACTGTTCTTAGAGTATTAACATCTCCCTGAGCTACCAGTTGTCTTAACTTGGTCTGTTCTAACGAATGATCACAGACTAGATAACTTGAACAACAGAAATTTATCTGACACAGTTCTGGAGATTTGATTGAAGAACTGGCAGATCTGGTTCCATCTGAGGGTTCTCCTGGCCTGTAGACAATGTCCTTCTATCTGTGCTCACAGGGCCTTTCTTTTACGAATATTCATGGGCTGTTAGTCTCCCTCTCTTCATAAGGGCCCTAATTCCATATAATCCTAATTACCTTCCAAAAGTCCCACCTCCAAATACCATCACACTAAGGGTTAGGGCTTCAAAGTATGAATTTTGAGTAGAAAAAACATTCAGCCTGTAACACTAATGTTCTTTAAACCATTATTTGGGAACAGCTTCTGCCTACTTTTATTTTAAATCGTCTTTATTGACATACAATGTATAAATGATAAAACTTGTCCATTATAAGCAGACATCCGAAGAAGTTTTTACAAATGTACACAGTCATGTAACCACAACCAAAATCAAGATATAAAACATTTCCAAGCCGGGCACGGTGGCTCATGCCTGTAATCCCAGCACTTTGAGAGGCTGAGGTGAGAGGACTGCCTGAGCCCACGGGTTCGAGATCAGCCAAGGCAACATGGTGAGATCTGATCTCCACAATAAATCGAAGAATACGCTGGGCATGGTGGCGCATGCCTGTGGTTCCAGCTACTTAGAAGGCTGAGGCAGAAGGATCACCTGAGCCCAGCAAGTCAAGGCTGCAGTAGCTGTGAGCATGCCACTGCCCTCCAGCATGGGCAACAGAGTGACACTCCTACTCAAAAAAAAGAGAGAAAAGAAAAATGCCAGCAACTCAAAAAGTTCCCAGATGCCCTTTGCAGTCACCGTTCTCCAACCCTGGACTCCTGAAAAACAGATCTGCTGCCACTATTTTTCTTTTTTAAGGATTTCATATTATGAAATCTCACAGTATCATAGTTTTATATGTTTGTCTTCCTTCACTTGACTTGGTGCCTTTGTCATTTATTATGTTGTAAAACATGAACTGTTTTTCAGTTTATGTACCATAGTTTTTTTGGTCCATTCCCCAATTAATGGACATCTGTGTTGATCCCAGATTTTGGCTCTAATGAATACACCTCCTAGAGATATTGGCTTAAAGGCTTTGTATAAACATAGGTTTTTATTGATCTGAGTAAATACTCAGGTGTGGGATGCTAAGTTGTATGATAATTGAATGTTTAATTTTATTTTAAAAATACCAAAATTTTTTCTAGAATAGATGTATTATTCCAGCATTCTCATCAGAAATATTAGAGGGTAACAATTGCTTTAAGTGTTCACCAGTATTTAGTATTGCAATTCTTCCTTGTGTGTAGTGTTATATCATTGTGGCTTTAATTGCATTTTTCTGTTGACTAGTGATATTAAGCAACTTTTCATGTCCTTATTCGCCATTCACATATTTTTTTCAGTGAGATGTTTGTTTAAATCTTTTGTCCATTTAAAAGCACGGTCAGTTTAGCCAGGCACGGTGACTCACACCTGTAATCCCAGCGCTTTGGAAGGCTGAGGCAGCAGGATTGCCTGAGCCCAGGGGTTTGAGACCTGTCTGGGCAACCTGGCAAGACATCGTTTCTATAATAAATTAAAAAATTAGCCAAGTGTAGTGGCACACACCTGTAGTTCGAGCTACTTGGAAGGCTGAGGCGGAAGGATCGCCTGAGCCCAACAGGTCAAGGCTGCAGTGGCCGTGAGTGTGCCACTGCATTCCAGCCTGGGCAACAGAGTGAGACTCCAACTCAAGAAAATAAATAAATAAAAATAAAAACATGGTTAGTTTGTATATGTATTATCAAATTGTAAATGTTTTTTAAAAATATGTTCTAGATACAAGTCTTTTATCAGAAATCTTCCTTTTTCTGATACTTATAATTTTAATCCAGATCTTTGTATTACTTTTTGCATCTTATATCTTTTTTCTATCCATTATTTTTTACTTACCTGAATTTTAATATATCAAGTGGGTTTTATTTTTCAGCATAGAGTTAGGTCCTACTTTTTATTTTTTTAGTTTTATTTTTGAGTTGGAATCTCATTCTGTTACTCAGGCTGGAGGGCAGTGGCACACTCACAGCCCCTGCAGCCTCCACCTGCTGGGCTCAGGTGATCCTTCTGCCTCAGCCTTCCAAGTAGCTGGAACCACAGACCCACCCACTGTTATGGCCTAATCCAACCAACTGGCTGCTATCCCTCATCACCAATTAAAACACAAGAGGCCAGCCGGGCTCGGTGGCTTAGCCTGTAATCCTACATTTTGGGAATCTGAGGTGAGTGAATTGCCTGAGCCCATGGGTTCGAGACCCGCCTAGGCAACTTACATCTCTACAATAAATCAAAAAAATTAGCCGGGTGTGGTAGCACATGCCTGTAGTTCCAGCTACTTGGAAGGCTGAGGCGGAAGGATCGCTGGAGCCCAGCAGGTCGAGGCAGCGGTGGCCGGGAGCGGCCACTGCACTCCAGTCTGGGCAACAGAGTGAGACTCCAACTCAAAAAAAAAAAGACAAACAAACAAACAAACAAAAAAACACACAAGAGACAGACTGGGATAAAAGGGAATGTTTACTATTCAGTAAATGGTGCTGGGAAAACTGGCTGACCACATGCAGAAGATTGAAACAGGACCCCTACCTATCCCCATACACAAAAATTAACTCTAAATGGATCACAGACCTAAATGTAAAACCTCAAACTGTAAGAATCTTAAAAAACGCAGGAGACACACTTATGGAAGTTGGAACTGGCAACTGATTCCTGATCAAAACCCGAAGTGCCCAGGCCATAAAAGATAAGATAGACATGTGAGACCTCATTAAACTGACAAGCTTCTGCAAAGCTAAAGATACTATAAAGAGAGCAGGGAGACAGCCCACAGACTGGGAAAAAATATTTTCCAAGTCCATGTCTGACAAAGGTCTAACATCAAGGATCTACAAGGAACTCAAATGTGCTGAAAAGAAAAAAAAACAAACAACCCCATTAAAAGTGGGCTCAAGATATGAATAGACACTTCTCAAAAGAAGACATATAAAAAGCCAACAGACACATGAAAAAATGTTCAATCTCACTAGTCATCAAGGAGATGTGAATCAAAACTACACTGAGATACCACCTAACTCCAGTCAGAATGCTATCATCAATAACAAAAAATAACAGATGCTGGAGAGGATGTAGTGAAAAGAGAACACTTCTACACTGTTGGTGGGAGTGTAAACTAGTACAGTCTCTGTGGAAATCAGTGTGGCGATTCCTAAAAGTTCTAAAAATCGACCTTCCATATGACCCCTCAATCCTCCTACTGGGAGTATACCTGGAATAACTCAGGTCACTCTATAACAACGATACCTGCACACATATGTTTATCGCAGTATTGTTCACAACAGCAAGAACTGGAACCAACTGTGCTGCCCATCAAAAGAGGATTGAATTTTTAAAATGTGGTACATATATACAAAGGAATATTATACAGCCATAAAGAAGAACAAAATCATGAACTTTGCAGTAACGTGAATGGAATTAGAGTTTATAATACTGAGTGATCTCTCACAGAAGCAAAGAGTGGAGTATCACATGTTCTCACTCATAAGTGGATCTTGAACAATTACCTTATTACTGTAGGAAAGGGATTGAAAATAGCGGGAAACTGCGGGGGGGAGTTGGGGGGTGGATAGCTGGGAATGACAGCAGTCGATATCCTCCTCAGGAAGGGGGGGCACACCTCATCAATAAGGGTACCTGTACAATGAACATTTGTATACCTAACCCTGAATTTACCCCACAATTTAAAAATAAAAATTAAAAGAGAAAACAAATTTTTTTAAAGGGAGTATTTAATTTCTATAACCAAGTTATAGCGAGACAGGTTAGCATCATTGCCAAAAGACCTGCTCCAAGAAACACAAATTCATTCCAGTATTTATACCCTAAACTCATGGCCCTTTACACACCAAGTTTGAAGCCTATGTACAGTTTTAGCAGGACTCAAGATTTACATCAACAATTTTTAATGCTGGACATGGTGGCTCATGCCTGTAATCCCAGCACTTTGGGAGGCAGAGGCGAGAGGACTGCCTGAGTCCTGGGACATGAGACCAGCCTGGACAACTTGGTAAGACCTTGTCTCTACAGTAAATCAAAAAATTAGCCAGGTGTGGTGGTGCTCACCTGTGGTTCCAGTTACTTGGAAGACTGAGGCATAAGGATCACCTGAGCCCAGCTGGTGGAGGCTGCGGTGGCCGTGAGCATGCTACGGCACTCCAGCCTGGGCAACAGAGTAAGATTCCTATTTTTAAAAAAATACAATTTTTGATATGTGATCATTGACATGACACAAAGTCTCCTTGTCATGTTGACATTTTAGATAACAGTTTGGAATTTACAACTTTGGGTTTTTTTGAGTTAGAGTCTCACCATGTCACCAAGGTTGGAGTGCAGTGGCATGCTTACCGCCACCACAGCCTCGACCTGCTGGGCTCAGATGATCTTTCCACCTCAGTCTTTCAAGTAGCTGAAACTACAGGCATGTGCCACCACACCTGGTTAATTTTTTTGGTTTATTGGAGAGACAAGGTCTCGCTAAGTTGCCCAGGTTGGTCTCGAACACATGGGCTCAGGCAATCCTCTCACCTCAGCCTCCCAAATTGCTGGGATTATAGGCGTGAGTAACCATGCCCGGCCTACAATATGTTCTTTTACCGTTTTTTTTTTTTTTTTTTTTTTTTAGAGGAAGGGGCAGACAATTGCAATATTTGGACAGAAGGGAAAACATGATTGTAGCTATCTTTTATTCCCAGAGCCCTGACCTAGAACAGTATTCACAGATGGAGGGGAGGTGGACAGTGCCCACTCAAGGTTTTCATACATGTCCCTGGCAGCCTTTGTCCACTGTCCTAATCATTAGGTAGTCTGACTTGTTGACTGTTTCTTCTTCAGCACCAGCCATGGTTACTAGATAAGATTAGCCAGTTGGGCAAGACTGTGCTAGGAGAAGAAATGTGGAGGGGAGGTGGTGAATAGGAAAAATGTACACCTTTGAATCCAAGTAGATTTTATGTTTAGCCCAACTCAGCTACAAAAGAATACGAGTTTTAAAATCTTTTCTAAATGACTGTTCTAATACAACAAAAATGGCCTCTTTTCAGGCTATAATACACCATGCATGGCTAATTTTTTTTTTTATTTGTTGTAGAGACGAGGTCTACAACCTGTCCAGGCTGGTCTCCAACTCCTGGCAATCCTCTTGCCTCTGCCTCCCAAAGTTCTGGGATTACAAGCGTGAACCACTGTGCCCTGCCTAGGTCTTGCTTTTTAATGCAATCTAGTAATTGCTGACTTTTCATTGAAATGCTTCAACAATTAACATCTAATATAATTGTCAATATGGTTGAATTAGAATGTATCACCTTGTTATTTGTTTTCTGTTTATGCCATCTGATCTTTGTTTCATTTTTTCTTTCTGCTTCTTTTCATATATATTTTAATTAATTCATTATTCTTCTTCCACTTTTCCTATTAAGTATATTTCTTTGATTTATTATTTTTATGTCATTTTAGTGGTTGCTCTAGACCTTTACCAAGTATATCTTCAACTTGGAGTCTTTCTTCAAATGATATTGTACTACTTCACAGATAATGTTAGAAATGTGAAAACCTTTATTTCCATTCTTTCCTATCTTTTGTGCCATTATTGTCATACAGTTTATGCCCACATTTGCTGTAAACAATGTGATATGTTGCTATTATTGTTTAATTTAGATAGCCATTTTTCTTTTAAAGATACTAAAAATTATAAAAACATCTTTTATATTTACATTTATCACTTTTTGTTTTCTTTCTTCTTTTATGTAGGGCATCTTTACTATTTCTTACAATGTAGATCTGCTGGTGATAAATTCTCTTAGCTTTTGTTTGATTTTTTTTTTCTTTTGAATCAAGGTCTCATTCTGTTGCCCAGGTTGGAGTGCAGTGGCATGATCATGACTCACCACAACCTCAAACTCCGGGGCTCAGCCTCAGCCTCAGCCTCCCAAGTAGCTGGGAATGCAGGCATGTGTCATCATGCCTGGATAAGAACATAAGGAATCCGAGATATGACCTACATTTTTGTCTTGTGCTGTACCATATGGTGTACCAGTTAGAAAATGGAGATGACAACAGGAAGAACAGTTTTTTGGAAGTTGGGAAAATTCCATATATATACTTTCAACTCATGTTGTAAAGAAATCCTCTGAGTATAATTATTTTTAAAAATCTTTGGTGCACTTGCA
The DNA here is from genome assembly GCF_000164805.1 of Carlito syrichta. Classification (NCBI taxonomy): domain Eukaryota; kingdom Metazoa; phylum Chordata; class Mammalia; order Primates; family Tarsiidae; genus Carlito; species Carlito syrichta. The sequence continues at coordinate 773,992 of NW_007251208.1, read as the reverse complement.
CACTGTTGTCTACATTAAATAATTTATATTTGTGAGACGTCCCATAATCAAAGAGTATCTTTATCCATGATTTCTATTTTAGACACCCCTTTGACTATGCTCATTTAGCCTATTTGAAAGTACTGCAAATTAAAGACAAATTAAAACCACAATGAGATATCATCTTGCACCAGCCAAAACGGATATTATTAAAAAGTCAAAGAACAACAAATATTGTCCCGATTGTGGAGAAAAAGGAATATTCATTTACCATTGGCAGGATTGTAAACTATTTCCACTCCTATAGAAAACAGTATGGAAATGTCTCAAAGAATTAAAAATTTAATTATTTGACCCAACATGCTAACTACTGAGTATGTACTCAAATGAAAAGAAAGCATTATATTAAAAAGATACCTGTACTCATATGTTCACTGCAGCATTATTCACAATAACAAAATTACGGAACCAATCTAAGTGCTACCACCAATTGACTGGATAAAGAAAATGTGGTATGTATACACTATGGAATACTATGCAGTCATTAAAAAAAAAAAGAATGAAAGGCTAGGTGCAGTGGCTCACACCTATAATCCCAGTACTTTGGGAGACTGAGGTGAGAGGATTGCCTGAGCCCATGGGTTCAAGACCAACTTGGGCAACTTGGGGAGACCTCATTTCTACAATTAAAAAAAAATTTAGCTGGGCATGGTGGTGCGTGCCTGTAGTTCCAGCTACTTGGAAGGCTGAAGTGGAAGGATCACCTGAGCCCAACATGTTGAGACGGCAGTGGCCGTGAGCATGCCACTGCACTACAGCCTAGGTGTCAAAGCGAGACTCCAATTAAAAAAAAAATAGAATTGGATGCCAGTTCCGATTTCTATGAGGGTATTTCCTTCATTTTCTAAGGTTCTTATGGTTTGAGGTTTTACATGTAGGTCTCTGATCCATTTGGAGTTAACCTTTGTGCAGGGGGATAGATAGTGGTCCTGTTTCAATCTTCTGCATGTGGACAGCCAGTTTTCCCAGCACCATTTACTGAATAGGTTCTCCTCTCCCCAGTGGTAGGTGGTGGAGGCTTTGTCACAGATGAGTTGGTTGAGAAATTGAGGTTTTGCTTCTGGAATCTCAATTCTATTCCATTGATCTATATGCCTGTTCCTATACCAATACCAAGCTGTTTTGATGATTGTAGCTTTATAGTAAAGTTTGAAGTCCGGTAATGTGATACCACCTGCTTTGTTTTTTTCGCTGAGGATTGTTCTGGCTATTCTTGGGCGTTTGTGTTTCCATATGAATTCCTGGGTTTTTTTTTTTCTAGTTCATAAGAAAGAAGATAGACAAGTGGGACCTTATTAAGCTGACAAGCTTCTGCATAGCCAAAGAAACCATCAAGAGAGCAGGGACACAGCCTACAGACTGGGAAAAAGTATTTGCCAACACCAGGTCTGACAAAGGCTTAACATCCTGGATCTACAAGGAACTCAAACGTGCTGAAAAGAAAACAACAAACAACCCCATTATAAAATGGGCAAAAGATATGAACAGACACTTCACAAAGGAAGACATCCGAGCAGCCAACAGACCCATGAAGAAATGTTCAACCTCACTAATCATCAGAGAGATGCAAATCAAAACCGCACTGAGATACCACCTAACTCCAGTCAGAATGGCAATTATCAACAACTCAAAAAATAACAGCTGCTGGAGAGGGTGTGGCGAAAAGGGAACACTTCTACACTGTTGGTGGGAGTGTAAACTAGTGCAACCTCTGTGGAAAGCAGTGTGGCGATTCCTCAAAGTTCTAAATATCAACCTCCCATATGACCCTGCAATCCCCCTACTGGGAATATATCCGGAAGAACTCAAATCACTCTATAAAAAAGATACCTGCACACGTATGTTTATCACAGCGTTGTTCACAATAGCAAGAACCAGGAAACAACTATGCTGCCCATCAAAAGAGGACTGGATTAAAAAAACGTGGTACATATACATGATGGAATACTACGCAGCCATAAAAAAGAACAAAATCATGAATTTCGCAGCAACCTGGATGGAACTAGAGTCTATAATATTGAGTGACCTCTCACAGAAACAAAGATCCGAGTATCACATGTTCTCACTCATATAATGGACCTTGAACATCCAATGTAATACTATAAGAAAATGACTGACGGTATTGGGAAACTATGGGGGGGGAGATGGGATTAACAGTGGCAAATATCTGTCTGGGGACGGGGAAACACCTCTTATCAACTGGGTGCCTGAATGAAACATAATTGTATACCTAACCCTTAACTGTACCCCACAACATCATAATAAAAAGTATTGATAAAAAAAGAATGAAATCATGTCCTTTCCAGTGACATGGATGAGCTAGAGATCATCATTCTAAGTGAACTAACTCAGAAACAGAAAACCAAACACGTTCTCACTTATATGTGGGAGCTACATGGTCACAAAAATGGGAATAATAGACTGGGGACACCAGTAAGGGAGAAGGAAGGGAGTGAGATTAGGGTTCAGAAGTTACACATTGGGTACAATGTTCACTATGTGGGGAATGGGTCACCCGAGACCTAATTCCCACCACTACACAATATGTCCTTGTACTCCCTGAATCTAAAATAAAAATGGAAAAAATCATATATATATGAGCTAGATATGTTTAAACACATATAATTTATATATAATAAAAATATATAATTTATTATATATAGGTATATATGTATATTTCCCACATTTTTGCTTTCAAAAACCTAGGACAAAAATTTATTTTCCCCATGGCATGAAAATAAAATAATCACCAAAATATTGTTAGGAATACTATAATAAGAATTAAAGTAAAATAAATCAAATTTCTAGCTTATGTTGAGGTATTTCTATAAGTCTGTATACTTGCCATTATGTTTGAGTCTTTAGAAGTAGATCAGAAAGTTAACCAAAGTCTACTTGTGATTGTCTAGATGAAATCTTTCAAATGGAAATAGTGACTGTGAGAGTAGGATGCAGTCTCAATAAAATCTCATCTTGGCCGGGTGTGATGGCTCACACCTGTAATCCCAGCACTTTGGTAGGCAGAGGCAAGAGGATTACCTGAGCCCAGGAGTTTGAGACGAGTCTGGACAACTTGGCGAGACCTTATCTCTATAATAAATCAAGAAAAATTAGCTTGGCATGGTGGCGCTCACCTGTAGTTCCAGCTACTTGGAAGACTGAGGTAGAAGGATCACCTGAGTCCAGCAGGTCGAGGCTGCGGTGGCTGTTGAGTGTACCACTGTACTCTAGCCAGGTAACAGAGTGAGACTCCAACTAAAAAAAAAAAAAAAAAAAAAGAGAGATGACTGGAGCTGTTTGTTGCTCATTCTGATTGTTAAATATTTAGGATTTTTGAGAACCGGTTACCGTTAGCTTGAAATTCATCATGATGAGTATGTTTACATTTTTAAAAATTGGCAACACTATGAAATCAGGACTTTTTAAAAATCTTTGATGACCTGGTTTACCAGCATATTACTACTTATCCCTACCACTCTACTCCGCTTGAATTTGTTCACTTTAGAATCATCTCACTTCCTGGCAGTTTCAACCTAAATTTAACAATCTCTGAAAGATGGTTATAGGCCCAAAAAATGTCTTCTCTGTCTATCTTGCAGATTCTGGCACATGTATCTGGGATATGTATCTGGTCACACCTATAGACATGCTTGGAATCTGAGTGTAATAATAAGTCTTAATCTGTACACACACACACACACACACACGTGTGTGGGTGTTTTTTCCTACAAAAACAGTTATAAGTAATGTTTATGTAGATGTAAGAAAAGCCTAATATTTAAAAGTTTACCCTGGTTAAAGTAACCTAAGGCAAACGTTAAATGAATTCTGGCAAACTAAAAGGATTGATATCACAATGCACATGAAGATTCACTGACATGCCCTAGATAACAGTGATGCTGTTCCTTTTCATGAGGTAGCAGCCTCACAGCCTATTTACCCTTAAACAAAAGGTACAAAATTGAATCCTTCAAACACTTTTGCCACCATTTTAAAGCCAACGTCCAAACACACTGAACGCTGCCACTTATAAATATTTCTTGTGGCTCTTACAAAACATTATTCTGACTAGATTCTATCTACAAAAATAAATAAATAAAATAAACGAACAAAAACCCCTCATTAAGTGCTTGACCACCAATGCCCCACATTTCAAAAGTGATATTCATACCTCTGGTATTTATTTTTTAAAAGACTCCTTTTCTTACTCAATGAGAAAATGTGATCAAATAGATTGATTTTGAAAAAGCACTCGTCTTAGAAACCTGGTAATTGTTATTGCCTTCCTGATATCTAAAAGTCTTTATCCTTTCAGAAGAGAAGACCCAGATAGATAACTTTGTGAGCACTGGGAACTAACACAATTTCTCACAAGTAGGCTACTCATAGGCATTGACCCTTATTATCCTCAGGAATATAGTAATAGAAGCAAATACTCTATGCTCCTATTTTGTGATCTGCTACTTAACATGGCCATGGATTTTCATTTGTTAGGGGTCAAACACTGAATCTTTCTGAGAAATCCAATGTATTCTCTGCTATAAATTTCTAGAGAAATTCCTGAAAATTTTTTGAAATGTATGAAACCAATAGTCCAGCATGAATAAATGGGTAAGATGTATCTAATGCAAAATCACGAGCTGTCTTCTCCATCCCCTTTCTCCCATCCTCCATGTCCTTTTCAGGTGCAGATTTAGCTAAAGCAAGTGCAGTTTCAGCATCAGGATCCTACTTTTGCATGGACCACTTTCAAAACCTGTGATAGTTAGTTTCATTTGTCAACTTAGGTAGATTATGGTTAAGGTCACCAGAAATTCAAACAAACACTAATCTACAAGTTGCTGTCAAGGTACTTCATAGATTTGATTAAAGTCTATAATCAAGTGACTTTAGGTAAAGGACATTATCCTAGATAATCTATACAGTTCTGACTTAATCAGTTGAAAGGCTCTAAGAGCAGAGCTGAGGCTTTTTTGGATAAAGAATTCTACCTGGGGACAGCAGATTTTGCTATGCCTGAGAGTTCCAGCCTGCCCCAAAGATTCAAGACTTGCCACAACCATGTAAACCAACTCCTTGCAATAAAATTCTTAATATATATCCCCTCCTAGTTCTGTTTTTCTGGCTGAATTCTGATGAATACATGGCCTAATAATATGTTTCTTTTTAATTTCCAAAAGTAAGCTATGAGTTGAGACACCTATCTCTTCCCACTCTGATTTGATCCCTGCCACACTGGTAGAGTGGTACCACAAGTGACCACAGACATTCTGGGGATCTTGCAGCAGAGATTTTATAATTTGTGTTTTTTTGTTGTTGTTTTTGTTCTGTTTTGTTTTTCTTGAGTCTCTCCAATTTGCCCAGGCTGGTCTCAAACCTGTGGGCTCAGGCAATCCTGAGCCTCCCAAAGTGCTGAAATTACAGGCATGCGTCACCATGCCCCACTCAGCAAAGATTTTAAAAGGTTGAAACACATGGAGCCAGAGCTGGTCAGTGAAACATTTTTTCAGTTGTGAGACATGCAAAATTTAAGCAAAGGAGATGATTCTCATCAACATTTTATTACAATGGAAGCTCTCTTTTGACAAGAACATATTCAATAACACATTGTATATGTAATCATGAATGCCCACTAAATTTGTTCTTTTGGATGAAAATTACTTAAATAGAATATATCAAAATCTCTATAATTATAAAGTATGAGTAAGGTAATAGTGTCTAAAGTTATGTATTTTAGGCTGGGCACAGCGACTCATGTCTGCGACTGAGGCAGAAGGATCCATCACCTGAACCCAGCAAGTTGAGGCTGCGGTAGCCATGGACATGCCACTGCACTCCAGCCTGGGTGACAGAGACTCCAACTCAAAAAAATAAAATAAAATAAAGTACATATTTTATGTCTCTTAATAGTCAATAGTAAAAAAGTAATTTCAATTAATCATGCTAGAGGAAATATTGAATTATCTTTCTACTCTCTTTGTTTCGTATAAAGAAGTGATCATAGGGTCAAAAATGCAGACGTGTATTTGAGAAATGTGTCAGATAATAATGTGATTTGTCTTGATTTTGTGACATTTGTTGTATTGACAGTCTTTTAAAAATTTGCAACTTGCAATTTTTCTCATTCTAGATAAATATTCACTTTTGTGAATATATAATTCTGCATTCATAATTTTGTATTCTCTTTCTTAAAGGGGGCCCTTCAATTGGTATAATCTTAAATTCTCACACCAAGATCTTCCCACCCTCCTCTGAGTGTGTTTGTCTGGTTTTTTTTTGTTTGCTTTGGTGTCCCTTTACATTTTCCCTGCTCTACCACACTACTCAGAGCTTCCCACTGAAAGCATGCTCTCACCTCCTTAATTTCCATTTCCTCTTCTTTCACAAACAGGAAGTAGTCACACCACTGTCAAAACCTCAGGGCAACAAGTTTCAGAGCTGGAATTGCAAAGATAGTTATAAAGGGGAGTTATGCAATCAGATGACCCAGCACAGAATAAGGTGTTTGGACTTGATTATATAAAAGAACTATCTTTTTTTGAGATTTCTATAATTACAAGAATCTATTGTGTTCTAATATGCCTTCTTTTCAGGGTTCTCTGCTAGAAATAATTAATCATTTGAGCTAAGAATTTAAACTAAGTGTGCTTCAATGTATGCTGTGTTAACATAACATTGCAAACATTGCAAAAAGAACATGAAGATTTGCCTTTATTTTAGAATTATGAGAATCTAAAAGCAAATCTTCTTTGATAAATGGCACCTGTAAAGAAGAGCCCAAAAACATTAAAATTGATAGCAACTGAGCTCAATCTAAAACTAAAAGAAAACATTCCACTGTATATAAAAATCTAAACAGATATATTCTGGTTTTTTTTTTTTCCTTCTGTAAAGGGTATGATCTTAGTGGAGATATTGAAATGGTTAACAGATTACAGTACTAAAAAGGTCCAACCTGCTCCAATATGATGGGATAGATTCTTACACATAGTCTAGGAATCTCATTCTTAATATTTAGGCAATATCATCTTGCTGCTAATGTTTATTGAAAGAACTGTTGAATCTGAGTGTGGCACTATGTTTATCATTGAATGGCTGCTCTGAGAAGAAGGAAACCCAGAGTAGGAGTGATAGTCTTAAGAATGAAGCCAACCTCCCAAAGTGCGATGAGTGAATTGCCTCAACCCACGGGTTCGAGACTCACCTGGGCAACTTGGCGAGACCTCGTCTCTACAATAAATCAAAAAATTAGCTGGGTGTGGTAGTGCGTGCCTGTAGTTCCAGCGACTTGGAAGACTGAGGTGGAAGGATTGCCACAGGAGCCCAGCAGGTCGAGGCTGCGGTGGCCGGGAGCATGCCACTGCAGGACAGAGTGAGATTCCAACTCAAAAAAAAAAAAAAAGAATGAAGTCCAAGATGAGCACCAAGAACAGCTCCAGTAGGAGCAAAGGGAAAAGTCAGAAAGGAGATTAAGATCTTGGAAGCGGAGCTGTCCAAGGTGTACCTGCTGGTTGTATACACCTGCTGCAAGCAAGCTATTATATCAGGTATATGAGGAGTTTCACAAAAAACAGAACCTCCCTGAGAAAAACGAGTGGCTTTACCTTCAAGCAGCATTTACTGAACTTTGGTCTGTGCATAGTTTAGGGAATGGGAGTATGCCAAGAAATTTCAACCCATCCTATAACCAGCACTTGAGAAGTTAAAATCTGAAACAACACCGGAATTCTCAGTTTTTCTGAACAAATAGTATCTCCCTCCTCTGAGTTCCCATAATCATTTGAAACTCTTACAATTTTTTATTGTCTGCTATGCATCTATAGAAATCAGCTTTCTCTTCTAAAGAAACAGAGACTGTGTATTTTTCACATTTTCTCACACTGTAACATGCACAATGCAGAGGCAGAGATAGCTAGGAACTGTTTCCCAACTCCCTTGTACATACTCATGGCCATGTGACTAATTCTCACCAATGAAATGTAAGCAGAAGGAGTCTCCTTTGGGGTCAAGGCTTTTCAGAAGCACATGTGTCTTCTCTGTCTCTGTTTTCCTTCTCACCAGCTAGAGTCACATGACTACAAGTTCCTGGGATGGTGATACCACAAGATGGAAGGAGTCTGGATTCCTGATTTGTTGCATAGGTAAGAGATGACTAGGAATATCTTCCTCAAATTATTATGTTATCTAGAGATACATGCCTATTGTGTGTAAAAAGTAGATAAATACGAGTTCTCTTCCACAGTCAAGCTCTTCAGTGCCCCAGTTAAAGATACCTGATACACATTTCCTGAATTTAAATGACAAGCTATAGCAAGCGTTCAAGGCCCTGCATAGAATGCAGACACATTCTATCAAATTATAAAATAATTACCTGGGCAGAGGTAGAAATGATGGAATGTATGACCTGGAAATTAAGATCAAGCTGGGATTATAAAGTAGAAAAAACTTCAATGGCTGAGTTTCAGTGAGTCATGTGAGGGTGGACAGTTACAGGGTTGCCATCTAACACCCATTCCCCATTCTTCCAGAAGCATCACTTCAATTATATTGATGAGCCCAGATTCTCCCACCCTCAGTGATGTCCATGGCCTCTTCAGAGTGAGAATGTAAAGTTGGAAATGATGCAAGTCAACTCATTTCTGTGAGATAAGACCAGTCTGAAAATGATGTCGACATGTGGAATAGAACAACATCAAAGGACAAAGACAGATCAGGTTCAGTGCTAGAAGCCAAGTGGATCTACAGCTAACACTGCCCCAATACACGTCTCTTAGAATAGACAAATTCTTCTTCACTTAAGCCAACTTGGGTTGGGTTTTCTGCCACCCGTAACGATAAGGGCTCTAACTAGTATATCACAGAAGAGTGTGTGATGGAGGTGAGACACAGTGCCACTTCTAGATCCTGCAAGTAGTTGTGTCAGATTCCTCTGATGGTTAGTCAAGAGCATGAGAGTGGAGAGCAAGTTATTGGCAGCTGTGGTGCTTCATTTTTTCATTTCATTTTATTTTATTTTTTGAGTTAGAGTCTCACTCTGTCGCCCAGGCTGGAGTGCAGTAGCATGCTTCCAGCCACCTCAGTCTCGACCTGCTGGGCTCAGGCAAACCTTCCGCCTCAACCTTCCGAGTAGCCAGAACTACAGGCACATGCTACCGTGCCCAACTAATTTTTTTTATTTATTGTAGAGGTGAGGTCTCACCATGTTGCCCAGGCTGGTCTCGAACCCTCGGGCTCAGGCAACCCTCTCACCTCGGCCTCCCAAAGTGCTGGGATTATAGTCTTGAGCCACGGCACCTGGCCTGTGGTGCTTTAAAATGGGAGTCTGGGCTATGCCAGGCAGGACTTCATTCCCCTCCCCCATATAATCTCTAGTAACTGTCCTTTTCTAAGACTTTATAAATATTAAGAAAGAGCAAACTTAAGTGATAAGGTTATTTTCTCAGTTTTATCCTAACAATGCTTAAAGTATCTTTTTAAAACTTGGCATTTTAATGATTCTACAACAAACAAGATGAATAAAATATGTTTGTTATGTGGTTCCTAAAGCCCTTCTTTCTCCTACTCCTGCTTTTTCCATATGGAAATTCTGGAACTGCACAAGTTAAAAGTTGAGTTCTAAAGCAAGCAGGACCAAAATGACTTCACAGAATCAGGAGGTGAAACCTAAAATTTCTAGTAAGACTGGTATTGAGAGCCACAGACTAAGAGTCAGATAAGATAATAACAAGGGTATGATCAGTTAGAGTGAATGGGATGCTATCTGAATGATTTCAGACATTTGCTAATGAAAGCAATCAGTCTTTCATGTCAATTTTGTGGCATGCCTCATTTGTTCCCTAGATCAATTTAGAGGACCTAGAAAATGACCAAAACCAAAGCTTGGATCAATCACTTTAAAATCCTAAAGATACGGGCTCTATTCATGTAGACATTGCCAAATGAAGTACCCAACTTCTCACGTGTTTGTATCTCTACCTTCCCACTCCGTAGATAACAACCCTATGTGAACATTCACAGGCAGTCTAGTTTTAATATGGCTCCCCCAGACTTGCTGAACAGGCATCGCCTCCAACTACCATCCCATCTTCTCACAGATCAGTTTCAGACAATCGGTTGAGAAAGATAAAGAAAAATACTTGCTCTAGCTGCAGAATAAGGTGGTCATAAGTGCACATTCCATTTATTCCTCCACTAATTCTATTTGTTTCCTTTGGCATTAGTTATTCCAAGATAATGAATACTTTCATAGCAACAAAAGTCTGACAATAAACCATTACCTTGATTTTCACATTTTGAAAGAAAAATCCCTCGATGGCAACTAGACCAAAAGTCTCAGGACTGATTAGGCGATAATGACTACAAGGTGAACAGTTTTCCATTTTCTTAGTAACATCACTGATTGATTCTCTTAGAAAGGAACTTAGATTGGATTAGGTGGTCTTTTTGTTTCAGTCACATTCCTTGTTATTAGCAATTAGAATATGAGGTTGCTTTTGAGGTAACACAAGTAATTAGTGACTTTGGTAAAAATGTATTACATTATAAATTTTTTGGTAAAAATTTAATAGACTGAAAGACCATTTTTATAAATTATTTGTAAATTAAATTTCATTTTGAAACTTTCCTTCTTTCTGTCTCTCTGATTACAGTTGTTGAAGTATTCTGAAAGCAAAAAGCGTGTGCATAACTGAAAAAAAAGTCCAAAATATTTCAGATGTAGTAAATGTTCTCCAGGAGGAATTTGAAGGACTACTGCTGTTTTTTCCCCAACCAGACTTCTACACAAAACACACTTTGGTGCACTCTTTCTTATATTAAACAAGAAAGCATTTTACAATGAATTAAAATTAAAGAGGCCAGGTGCTGTGGCTCACACCTATAACCCCAGCACTTTGGGAGACCGGGTTGAGAGGACTGCTTGAACCCATGAGTTCAGCACCAACCTGGGCAACTTGGCGAGATCTCACCTCTACAATAAATCAAAAAAAATTAGCCAGGCATGATGGTGCGTGGCTGTGGTTCCAGCTACTTGAAAGACTAAGGTGTAAGGATTGCCTGGCCCCAGCAGGTTGAGGCTGCAGTGACAGTGAGTGTGCCACTGCACTTCAGCCTGGGTGACAGAGTGAGACTCCAACTCAAAAAATATTTTTAAAAAATTAAACTAAATTAAAGAAAGACTTGAGTTCTGGTATTGTGGAGGTTTTAAGACTTTCAGTTTTGAGCAGCTATGTCTTTGTAAGAGCTTGAATGGATCCCCGTATAGAACACAGACATGTGAAAGGAGCTCTGTGAAAATTCAGAACTTCAGTGAGCTCGGAAACAGCTCCCTAAACATTGACGCTAAATGTTTTCTACACTGGCTTGAGTGAGTATGACTCAACAAACTACTTATATTTATTTCTCTTGTCTGGAATATGTAATTGTGTTCTAGGGGGGGCCAATAAATGACACTCCTATCTTCCTTATCTCAGTAGATGATGGAAGCTAACGCAGACCAAAACATGAACTTCGTTATTGATAAAAGCTAGAATGGAGGATGGGACTTAAATGTTCAGCCTCAATGGATTTTCAAACACTCTTGTATTAAATTTACCCACAGGCAGTGGCGAACAACTGTATACGTCTCCTGAAGAGACACTAATTTATTCACTCAATAAATATTTACTGATTGTCAACTAGATACTATTTTAGGTGCTGAGGATTAGACAGTGAGTAGCTCAGTCACTGTACTTACAGAGCTCACATTCTAAGTGGTGAGGAGATCTTGGGTTTGCTAAGACCTGAATCTGGCTGTAGATTCAGAAGAGGAAGAGTTTTCAAGAGAAAGGTCCTGAGGAGGATCAGCAATATCCTATACGACAGCTACCTCAGGGAAGAGCATTTTTTAGACAAAAAGACTAGCCTCCTGAGGCAGGAGTGGCAGAGCTCTTCTGACAAAGAAGGTTCAGGGGAATTTAGAGTCTCAAGACCCCAGCTTTATCTAAATCTTCCCATATGTCCTGATCCCAGTTTTTAGAATTCTATTCCTTCCAATCAATGCAAAACTTTAACAAAGGGACTCTGTGAGACTGGGAATTCAGTTGGCATTGTAATTCAGTCACCTGCAAAATTAGGGTTTGGATTTCATTTTTGTTAATTTTTTCCCTGTGACTATAGAAGATAATGGTTTATTTTAGAATAGACATAGAAAATTGTATGTCCCTTGTGAGAACCTTGGGCTGAGAATTTAAAGCCCTGAGCTTATAATTTTCTAACAGTTCTATAATTTTCTAATTCACAGTTCTCAAGTGATGTTAGAAGCTACCAACCAACTCTCTTGCTAGTTTTCACTAAAATATTCTATTGGCAGAAATATTTAAAGACCTGGAAGACTTCCTATGAGTACTTGATTACAGGTAGGTAGTTATCTAAAGTTACCTAAAGGTATTAATTTTTCTAAAGGTAGATAACTTGAGTGACTTTTTTGCTACTGCATGCCATGAACTACCAGTGCTCTCTTACTATGGGAAACATAGTCATTAGTGCCTTTAAATCTAGTCAAATCACAGAATTAATTCTAGAAAACCCAAAACCAGTTTAGGGAACTCATCCTAAAGATTCTGTTCCCTGGAACCACTCTCAGTATAAAATTCTGTATCTGCTAAGGTTCAGTCAGAGAAGTAGACATACTAGAAAGTATCTAAATTTATGTCCACCTGCTTATATGACTGTCTATATGCTTGCCTGTCCAAATATCTATCGATAGATAGATATGTCTATCTGTCCATCTATCTATCTATCTATCTATCTATCTATCTATCTATCTATTTATCTATCTATCTAGAAAACTTATTTTAGGGAGTTAATCTTACATGATTGTGGGAACAGTTAGCCCAGTCTTTGTCAAACTATTGTCTTCATGTCTGATGCTGAAGTTTGAAGTCCACAGGGCGGGCATTTGGGACAGTATATGTGAACTGTGGGACAAACAACATCAAGCTGGAACTCACAAGCACAAGACTGGGTTCATGAGAACATATGAAACTCTCAAAAGTTCATATGACCTCTGACCACAATGATATAGATGTCTGCTTCCAAGCAAATGTATTCTAAATACATTTGTTTGGAAGCAAACACCTGGCCTAGGAGTTTAAAAAGCTAAAAGAAGATTCAAGGGACAGAAGGTAGTTGTAGGTCTCACAACTCTCAAAACAAGCTAACCTGTGATGGCATACCTGAGCTACAAGATGGCTGCTCCTCCTTTAGTTCTTACTAGAATAGATACTCTCTCTGATATAGATTTTCTTTCCTTCCTGCAATGTTTCTGCCAAAACCACCATCTATGGATTTACTGAATTCTACCTAGCATCACTTTGAACCAAAGAATTCATTACATAGCAAATGAAGTATAGTAGTTAACCCATGCTTATGGAGTTCATGGATCTAACCACGTTCCCTTTCATCCTGTAGCACTTGACTTGTTAGAAAAATGAAATGGACTTTTGAGGACTTATTTACTGAGTGACCTAGGTGACATCTTGCAGACTGGGACACTGTCCTCCAGAAATCAGTAATGTACGAAATCAACATCCAATATATGCTGTGTTTCTCTCACAGACAGGATCCACTGGTCCTAGAATCAAGAGGTGAGAATGGGAGTGTCTCCTCTCATTATTGCTCCTAATCATTCATTAGCAAGACTTTTATTTCTTGCCCCATAACTTTATGTTTTGTTGGTGTGGAGGTCTTGATTTCAAAGAACATAATGCCTGCACTAGGGAACACAACAATGAATCCATTGAACTGGAAGTTGAGACTGGCACCTAACCACTTTGAGTTCTTCATGACACTGAATCAACAGGCTAAAGAGGGAGGTTACTACTGCTAAAAGCAATTGATCCACAGTGAATAGGTGGAAATCAGGGTTGCTACTATATAATGAAACAAACAACGTTTGTTTGGAATCCTCTAGGACACCTCTTAGTACTATTATGGCATTTGAACAAAGTCAATGGAAAACCACTATGATCCAATTTAAGCAGAACTGCTAGTGGCTCAGACATTTCAAGGGTAAAGTTTACAATCACCCTACCAGCGAAAAAGATAATGAACAGCTGAGCAACTTGCTTGGAGTAAAGGAAATATGGAAGGGGTAATGGAAGAAGGTAGTTATAAATACTAGCTATGACCATGTGACCAGTTGTAGAAATTAAGACTACAGAAGTTAGGAGTTTTAATTTATTTCTATACAAATATTTTTGTATTATTACTTCTTTAATCTTTTATTATCTAATATAAATTGTGTTAATTATGGTTAAGTCAGTATTTAAGTTATAGGCTATCAGAGGGGAGTGTGAGTCAATTAGAAGGAGAATGAATAACACTCAAAGACACAAAGTGACTTGTAACTTTTTCTGGGGAAAAGGTTAGTCCATTTTTCAGTTATATGTGATATCGTTGTAGCATGCTAGGAGGACATATGACTATATTATTGTTATCTTTTGATATTAAATGTTGTTTAAAGAGATATGTGTGGATGCCAAGTTACCATGAATTGAATTGTGCTATCTTGTCAACTTGGCTAGGTTGAATTACATTTTCCAAAATTCTCTTTCATGTAACTTTTATTAAGGTAGGTAAGAAAAATCTTTTGTGAAAGATTTGGGGCAGAATGATATGTTTATATATCTATCTGTAGATAGATATGTAGATATTAGAAAGATAGATATATATATACACACGCACATATGGGAATTCATTTGAATAGAGATATAGATATATATGAATATTTCCATGTACAGATGTATTTATATCTATCTTCCTTTTCTAACCACTTGGGCTGTGAACTTCAAGATCTAGTAATAGATGTGATGACAACAGTCTTATAGAAACTGACTAACAAACTACCACAGTTGTTCTGTAAGGTCAAATCCCTTAGATATATAGATAGCTACATGTATAGATCTTATAGTTATTTTTCTTTTCTAATTGAATTGATATAATATATTTCAAAGATGGAATAAACAGAATTTGCTAACATATTGGCTATAGGGTACAAAAGAAAGAGAGTGGTCAAAAATCATGCCTTCACAGCATCTTGGATGTAGCCGGAGACCATCGTACTAAGGGAACTATCACAGAAACAAAGAACTGAATACGCATGTTCTTATTCATAGCGGACTCTGATCACTGGTCACATGAGCACAAGGGTGGGATTGGAAGATGCTGGGCACTGCTAGGGAAGTGAAGGAGGGAGGGAGGAAGGAATGGGTGCACATGGCACCACACTGGGTACTGGGTCTACTATCAGGGGGAGGACCCGCTAGAAGCCCAAACTTCACTTGCACACAACTTATGTAAAAAATTCTCACTTTTACCCCACAACTCTAAAGAATAGATGACTTCAAGGTATCATTTGGAAACTAGAATCTAGAAGGCCAAGAATCTAGAGGCTGAACAGATCTAAGGGAGAAATATTTATCAATGTTATATTTAAAATACTTACTAGATGCTGGGCACAGTGGCTCACGTCTATAATCCCAGCACTTTGGGAGGCCGAGGTGAGAGAATTGCCTGAGCCGAGGGATTGAGACAAACCTGGGCAATTTGGCGAGACCCATTCTCTACAATAAATCAAAAAATTAGCCAGGCATGGTGGCTTGTGCCTGTAGTACTTGGAAGGCTGGGATGGCTGTGAGCATGCCCACTGCACTCTAACCTGGGTGACAGAGTGAGATTCCAATTAAAAAAAAAACTTATTAGACATCTAGATAGGTGCCAAGTAAGCACCTGGATTTACAATTCTAAAAGCTTGACTGAAGAGTGCTCAACTAAAGAAAAAATTGAGAAGTCATCCCACCACAATAGATAATACTGAAACCATGAAAATAGATGCGGTCACCTAGGGAGTGAATGTATAAGGAGAAGAATGTGATTTAAGAATGAAAAAATTGAAAGAGGAAAAAGAATTGAAAAAATGAATAATATCAATCAAAGAAGATTGAGAAGTAGCAACCAATATGGTAGAAAAAATGGTGCCCAACTGTGTTAACTGCTTCTGATAGATGAGAACTTAACATAGACTGCTGAATTGAGCAATGAAGAGGTCATTCCTAACTTTGATTGGAACAACCTAGAGTGATGGAGATGCAAGCCAGACTGGAGCAGACTCAGAGAGAGTAAGAGAAGAGAAAAGGTAGAGACTAAAAAGACACTCCACTTTCTGAGAAATTCTAGTGTCAAGAGGAGCAAGTAAATGGTGGAAACTGGTGGGAGATGTGAGATGAAAATCTTTTTTTTTCAGATGAGAAATATTATAGCATGTTTATATGCTGTTGATAATGATCAAATAGCTCAAAGAAAATTAACAATTGAAGAGGGAGGAATTGCAGGAGCAATGCCTCGGAAAGATGAAAAGAAATGGGTTCCAGACTCCATCACTAAGACAAGTATTAACTTCAAACTAATAAAATGTTCTCAAAATAAAGAAAGAGAGAGAGAGAGAGAGAGAGAGAGAAAGAGAAAGAAAGAGAGAGAGAGAGAAAGAAAGAGAAAGAGAAAGAAAGAAAGAAAGAAAGAAAGAAAGAAAGAAAGAAAGAAAGAAAGAAAGAAAGAAAGAAAGAGAGAAAGAGAAATGGGATCCTGAGCACAAGTAAAGTGATTTGCCTTAGACTGGAATATAGGCTATTCGTCTTCAAACAAAAGAAAGGTAGTTATGTGAGTTTAGGTGTACATGGGTTAGTAGGTTAGGTAGTGGGAGCCCATGGAAGTTTTTGTTTTTTGTTTTTCTTTGAGTTGTAGTCTCACTGTTTTGCCCAGGCTGGAGTGCAATGGCATGCTCATGGCCACCACAACCTCGACCGACTGGGCTCAGATAATCATTCTACCTCAGCCTTCCAAGTAGCTAGAACTACATACAGGCATGCACCAGTACACCCGGCTAATTTTTTGATTTATCGTAGAGACAAGGTCTCACCATGTTACCCTGACTGGTCTCGAACCCGTGGGCTCATGAAGTCCTCTTGCTTCCACCTGCCAAAGTGCTGGGAGTACAGGCTGGTTACTTTTATCTGCTCAGCCAAGAAAGAAGCAAGGTTTTCAGCTGACAATGTGGTTTGAGAAGGAGGAGTTGGAGGTTTCGTTAGAGAAGATTAGGAGTAAAATAGAGTACATGTGTGAATGGTCTAGAAAAATGTGGTAAAGTCACTATGAACCACTTGAGCTTGGTAGACATGGATTTAAGAACAGAGTCTACCTCAAGACATCGCACTATAGAGAGAGGACAAGGGCACAACTCCTTTTACACAGTCAGATTTGAAAAGGGAGAGAACATAAAAGAGGTAGAGCCAAGCATATTCAGTTTCTTTTGCAAGCATTAGTTTCAAATTGGGAAACACACATGTAAGTGAATACTGTGTGGAGTCTAAAAATAACATTAGCTAAGGACTTGATGGTTAGACTCTCGGTTTGATCAAGATACTGAGGCTCCCAGTACAACTAGCTTTACAACAGTTGGATGATGCTGTGTCTGGGCGATCTGGTATAGAAGAATGTTTTGAGAGGAAATGTGAGATGTAAGAAGGAAATTGAACTCCCAGTCCAACCCAGAATATCCTAGGTGTTGGCAATAGTAGGGAATGCTATAGTTTCTGAAGAGTTCTTCCAATGATAAAATTGTATCTCTATGAGATACAATTGACAAAGCAAAGTTTTTGCTACTTAAATGCAATTAAGTTATTTAAAGATATCTAACAATTGAAAAAGTTAGGAAATTGTACTGAAACACAGATGTGTAAAACCACAGTTAATTTTATTGTTGACACTACTCTAGCATTTCTGTTAAACTTAGGGGAAATTGAGATTTTAATAGGGTGCTTATATGAGGAGGCTGAGTTTCAAGATAGTTGTAGTTCTCCAATACTAGAAACTGTTGAATTAAATTGAATTTAAATAAAGGGCCAAAGCATAGAATGACCCAAAAAACCATGAAAGAAATTCTCTTTCATTTGTAGCAGTGGTTCTGAGTCCCAGCTACAAATAGACTCACTTGGATAATTTTTTTTAAAAAAATACAGATGCCAGCCTGGGCTATACAGCAAGACCTTGTCTTTACAAAAAGTGCAAAACTAACTGGGCATCATGGGATGCACGTATAGTCCCCACTACTCAGAAGGCTAAGGTGGGAAGATTACCTGAGCCCAGGAAATTGAGCCCAGGAGGTTGAGCCCAGGAGGTTGAACTTCAGCAAGTTAGCAGAGATCATGCTTCTGCACTCAAGCCCGGGTGATAGATTGAGACCTTGTCTCAAAAAATAATAATACTAATAATACAGATGCCTGGACTCCACTCCAGATTAATTGTGGCATAATAAAATGGTGATCAGGATGAGGAAAGGGCCCAGATATGCGCCTCAAGAGCTCCTCAGCTGATCCTGATGTGCACCAGGCTCTACGACAATGATTCTCAATCTAGCTGCACTTAGATCACTTGGGGTGGGAGGAATTGTTGTGGACCAAATGCACCTTAGATCAATTAAGTCAGAAATCTGGGTTGTTGGATCCAGATACCGGGATTTTTTGCTTTGTTTTTGTTTGTTGGTTTGTTTGTTGGTTTTGAGTCAGAGTCTCATTCCCTCACTCAGGCTAGAGTGCAGTGACATGCTCATGACCACCCCAGCACCAACGTGCTGGGCTCCCGCAATCCTTCCACCTCAGCCTTCCAGGTAGCCAGAACTACTGGCGTGTGCTACCACACCTGGCTAATTTTTCTATTTATTGTAGAGATGAGATTTCGTCAAGTAGCCCAGGCTGTTTTCGAACCCGTGGGCTCAGGCAATCTTCACCTCAGCCCCCCAAAGTGCTGGGATTACAGGCTTGAGCCACCGTGCCCAGCCCAACAGGATTTTTAAAGCTCCCCAAATGGTTACAATGAACAGCCAAGGTTAATAGAGCCATTGGTCTAATGAGACCAATGGCATTGGTTTACCTCCCTTGTTAGTATTAGTAGGGTTATGTATTACTTTACTTTTTTCTTCATATTAATATTAGTAAATTAATCTGCACATATATGTTTCACTGACAATTCAAAGATTATATTAATATTGCTTTTGCACTAGACACTCAATTAGGAGAACTTTTTATGTAAAAGAGGCATATATTTGGAGGGCAGAGTAAGATGTATACATAAAATCAGTTCTGAGCACCCTCCACTGTCCATTTGCCTCATATGCTTTTAAAGATGGAGAAGCATAGGCAACGCTGTGAAGAAGAGGAACAGAGCAACAATCATGGAACACGAAATAGAAAGTGCATGTTCAAGGTCACAGGGCCACAGACAGAAGGAGCTTGAGTCCCAGATTATTTTTTGTGGGCCCCACAGTTCTGAATTGCCTGCTCAAACTTTAATGTGAGAAAGAACTATTATTCTATTTTTTTTAATCACTGGGTCTCTTTTAATAGCCAAATTCATATCCTAACTAATAGAATTCCTTTTCTTGCTAAAAGGTATCTTTTATTAAAAAGTGTTTCAGGCCGGGCGCAGTGGCTCAAGACTGTAATTCCAGGACTTTGGGAGCCCAGGGTGAGAGGATTGCCTGGGCAACTTGGAGAGACCTTGTGTCTACAATATATATAAAAATTAACAGGCATGGTAGTGTGCACCTGTAGTTCCGGCTACTTGAAAGGTTGAAGTGGAAGGATTGCCTGAGCCCAGCAGGTCGAGGTTGCTGTGGCCGTGAGCATGCCACTGCACTCCAGCCTGGGCTGAGTGAGACTTTGATTTTTTTTTTTTTTTAAAAAGATGTTTCAAGTACATATTGGTTGTTACTCTACCTGAATGAACAGCAACTTCCTGGTGTTCCAACAAAATGCATCTGTGAGCAGACCAAGATTCTCTACTCAGTAGAGATTTTCACTTTTAATTCTGGCACGCAGAAAGATGTGCCCTGTGTTTTGCTCTGTGAATGACTTTCCTTCTCTCTCTCTCTCTCTCTCCCCCCCCCC
>NW_007251208.1:749819-753954 GCF_000164805.1 Carlito syrichta | reverse complement strand
TGAAATCTCACTCTTTCCCAGGCTGGAGTGCAGCGGCCCTGCTCACAGCCACTGTAGCTTTGACTGGTTGGGCTCAGGCAATCCTTCCACCTCAGCCTTCCAAGTAGTTGGAACTACAGGCGTATGCCACCATGCCCGGCTAATTTTTTTAATTATTGTAGAGATGATGTCTTGCCAAGTTGCCCAGGCTGGTCTCAAAACCCTGGACTCAGGCAATCCTCTCACCTCAGCCTCCCAAAGTGCTGGGATTATAGGCTTGAGCCACTGTGCCTGACCTAGAATGACTTTCAAAGGCTCAGACTTCTGCAGTGCTCTATAAATTGAACCACACATTGTTCTTTTTCCCAAATGTATAAATATAAAGATGTTATCTAACATAGTATAATATAAAGTTCATATTTGCCTAATGTAGTGCATGCCAAAGTTTAGTATATGTTTGGTATTTAGATCTAAAAAAATAAAATCTTTCTAGCTCTTGACTATCATGTAGGTACCATCTTCCCATTTTCGAAATGAAGCAACTCCAGAACATTCTCCATTCTTAATTCCATTTTCTTTCTATTATATTATCTCATGTTATACTTAAATTTAATTCTGAATCTAGACTATTTTTCTTTTATGATGATTACTATTTCTGTTGCAGTTAGATTCAGTTTGAAATTCTTTTCCTCATTATTTTGTCTATGCTGCAGTTCACAACTATGACACCGGATGGCACCAAATTGTACCTTTTAAAGTCAGTTTTTCATTGAAACAGACTGGTATGGAGCAGTAAATACTTAAATTACAGGAATTAGTCAAGAACAAAATACTTTCATTGGGTAAAAACACACCTGAAACCCCAAGTCAATAGTAAAAATCAACATTCTTGTACTACATGTTTGCAACTGAAGAAACAACTGACGTGCCTCAAAGAATATCACCATTCTAAAGGGCTGACTGAAAGTGAGTTGTATTTAACAACGTTAATGAATGCTTAAACTTGAAGCTAGATTAAACCAAAGAAAAACTGATCAAATGCATACGTCATAACAAATTCTAAGAAACTTCCAGTACAAAGACACAGAAAGTAATGCAAATATGCTCCAATCACAGGAATTCAGGTTAGGGAAAATCTAAAAGTTTATAATAACCATCTATTCTCTTGGACAAGCTATTTAAGAGTTCCTTTAGATATTTCACACCCTTAGTGAATTTTCTCACTCTTGCTGTGGCATATGAAGTCATCTTTTGATTTTCATATCAAAGTGGCTTCTTGAAGCTGGAAACCCTTCGAGATCCAGTCGTTCCTGGCTTCCTCTTTCTTCTTCCCTCTGAGGGCAATTTACACATTCAATCCAAAATTATACTTTTGTTTGTTTTGTTTTGATTAGATTTGTTTTTGAGTCAGGGTCTCACTCTGTTGTCCAGGCTCACCACAACCTCAAACTCTTGGACTCAGATGATCCTTCCACCTCAGCCTCCCCAGTAGCTGGGACTACAGGTGCACCCCACCATGCCCAGCTAGCCTATTATTATTAGTAATAGTACTATTATTATTTTTGTGTTGGAGTCTTACTCTGTTGCCCATACTAGAGTGCAGTGGCTCGCTCACAGCCACCACAGCCTCAACCTGCTGGGCTCAGGCAATCCTTCCACCTCAGCCTTCCAAGTAACTGGAACTATAGGCACATGCTACCATGCTTGGCTTATATATATTTTTTAATTTATTGTAGAGACGAGGTCTCGCCAAGTTGCCCAGGCTGATCTTAAACTCCTGAGTTTAGGCAATTCTCTCACCTCGGTCTCCCAAAGTGCTGGGATTACAGGCTTGAGTCACCATGCCCAGCTATTATTATTATTATTATTTGTAGAGACAAGGTCTCATTATGGTGCCTAGACTTGTCTCAAACTCCTGGGCTCAAGCAATCCTCTTGTCTCAGCCTCACAAAGTGTTGGAAGCTATAGACGTGAGCCACCATGCCTGGCCCCAAATTATACTTTTTGTGCTGGCTAGTTGTGCACTGTAACCAGAATTTTTACATATAGCAATGAAAAAAAACATATTCACAGAAAAAAGAGAAAAACCAGAAGAGTATAGTACATGGAAGGCAGGAAAAGGGTCTTGTAAAACCATCCCTTTCTTCTAGTTACACAGACCAAAAATACTTGGAACTATCCTTGATTCTTTTTCTCATGCTACAGATCTAATCCATTAGCAGACTGTGTAGACTCCACCTCCAAACACAGAGCCTCATCACTTCACCCCACCATCATTTCTGACCTCAGTTATTTCAGTGACCTCCTAACTGGTCTTACTGTCACCACTTTGTCTTCCTCATCCACTCTTAACACAGCTGCCACAATAACCCTGTCAAGTGTGATAGATCACTCTGCTGTTCAAGGTCCTCCACCAGCTTTCTCATCTTGTACTGGGAAAAATATTGTAAGTTAATTTTTTTTTGACTTATTTTTCTGTTGCCTAGGCTGGAAGGCAGCGGGCTCAGGCCATCACTCCGCCACCTCAGCCTTCCAAGTAGCTGGAATCACAGGCGCATGCACCACGCCCAGCTAATTTTTGTTTATTTATTGTGGGGACAAGTCTCACCAAGTTGCCCATTCTGGTCTCAAAACCTTGGGGCTCAGGCAATCCTCTCACCTCCACCTCCCAAAGTGCTGGGATTACAGGTGCGAACCACCATGCCTGACTTCAGTTAAATCTTTATATTTCATTATAGCAAAAATTATACATGCCCAGTGCAATAAATTCCATCATTTTTAAGGTGGGTAATATTGTGGAATTTCCAAGTAGCTTCCTCTTTCTAGTAAAAAAGTCCTGTTGACAATATGATGTGGATACACATTTTACACAAGTAGAATTATAATATTCTTCTTCAAATTGCTTTATGGGCTTTACTTGAAATCTTTGGACATTTCCCCTTACTATGTATAGGCTTGCCTCTCCTTATTAGCCACAGCACAGTGGTCCATTGAATAGTTTTGCCATGATTTGCTTAAATAGTATTCAACATACAATATATAAACTTTGGAGTTGTTTTAGAAATTGTTTTAAAAATGATACTTCAGGGTTCGTAATTGCTCAAGCATTTTTGCATGCATGTGAGTGTGTGCCTGTACGTAAAATCCTAGAAGTAGATTCGCTGAGCCATGAGGTAGAAGAGACATAAACTAGGGTGGTTATCTTAATTTTCCTAGTTACTGTATCTATATTCCACCCCTTCTTGTGAGGAAAAGGTCTTCTTTCTCCCAGTTCTAGGAAATCGTAGTGTTTTGATATGCCCCTCACATCTCCTGACCACAGCAGAGATGATTATCTCCATCCTGCAGATGAGACAAATGAGTCTCAAAGAGCTATGATAACAACAGATTTCACAGAGTTAGTAAGTATATGAAATAAAAGTCAAAAATCAGTTTGCATGAATCCAAAGGCTGCATTCACACTCCTAGACTGCACTTTGATGCATATATAAATAATTTTGTTGAAAACCATCTGAAGCTAATTGGCTTCTCTGGGACTCAGGATCTAGACTCTGGTTAGTTTGTCCTGTTTCTGTGCAAGAACAAAGGGAAATTCCTCACCCTGGCATGTAAATATTCTGACTTCACAGTAACATAAGTCTATGCTTCCAAATATGTGGACATTTGGATTTTTGTAATTAACCAAGGACTGAATATTTTGTATTTTATTTGGCTGTTTGGGGACTATGGGAACAAGCAGATTGTGACAAAGCACATATAGAGTTCCCAATGAGATTTTTTTTTTCAATTATAGTGTTTGTAACTACAGGAAGAAGAAAAAATGTTAGCAATAGAAACAAACTTATTTGAGTCTGATATATCATCCAGGTGCGGTTGGTATTTAGAATTTATTTTATACTTATAATGATGAGGAAAAAAGAAGGCTGTGAAATTTCTTGTGTTACATAGAACATGTTTTAAGAACAGAAATTTGTTTCTCTGAGTAGAATATTCTCTTATTATTCTTCTCTAAAATTACTTTGTTCCCTGCTACACTGTTGGTGGGAGTGTAAACTAGTGCACCCTCTGTGGAAAGCAGTGTGGCGATTCCTAAAATCTCTAAATATTGACCTCCCATATGATCCCGCAATCCCCCTACTGGGAATATATCCTGAAG
>NW_007251208.1:713339-749799 GCF_000164805.1 Carlito syrichta | reverse complement strand
ACTAGTGGTGTCATTAGTCTTTACTTCGCTCTGTGTCTTGCGGGCATAAGATGACCTTGTGTCATTGTTCCCTGTGTCATCATGCACAACATTTCTCCTTTATGCTTTCATTCTTGTTATGAAAAGATAATGTGTTGCTTTAAGATGACTATGATAGAAATGCATATGAAGTGGACTCATGGCTACCCTAAAGCATAGTAGAAGAGACTTGGGAAATTTAGCCAACACATGTTTCTACTGTCACATAGCACACACATTCTCAGAAGGCTGGTGCTCATTGACCTCATAACTGAAATGTCACACCAACCTATCTCCTAGGATTTGAGTTGAGTGGCTAATTTAAAAGCCCATGTGGCTTTTCCTGCCTATATGCTTTATGGTACTCTGAGAATTTCCAACAGAAAAGATGAAGTCAAGAAGACAAAAAGACTGATTACCTTTTTAATGAAACCTAATTCCAAGGTTTGTGATCACCTGCTCCCCCCAAAAAATCAAAAGTAAACGTACTGGATAGAAGAAAACAAACAACCCCATTATAAAATGGGCAAAAGATATGAACAGACACTTCACAAAAGAAAACATTCAAGCAGCCAACAAACACATGAAGAAATGCTCAACCTCACTAATCATCAGGGAGATGCAAATCAAAATTACACTGAGATACCACCTAACTCCAGTCAGAATGGCAATTGTCAACAACTCAAAAAATAACAGCTGCTGGAGAGGGTGTGGTGAAAAGGGAACACTTCTACACTGTTGGTGGGGAGTGTAAACTAGTGCACCCTCTGTGGAAAGCAGTGTGGCGATTCCTAAAATCTCTAAATATTGACCTCCCATATGATCCCGCAATCCCCCTACTGGGAATATATCCTGAAGAACACAAATCACTCTATAAAAAAGATACTTGCAGACGTATGTTTATCGCAGCATTGTTCTCAACAGCAATAACCTGGAAGCAACCATGCTGTCCATCAAAAGAGGACTGAATTTTAAAAATGTGGTACATATACACGATGGAATACTACGAAGCCATAAAAAAGAACAAAATCATGAATTTCACAGTAACCTGGATGGAACTAGAGTCTATAACACTGACTGATACCTCACAGAAACAAAGATCTGAGTATCACATGCTCTCACTCATATAGTGGACCTTGAACATCTATCATAATACTATAAGAAAAGGATTGACAGTGGCAGGAGTCTATGGGGGTTAGGGAGGGGACGGGAAGTGGGATTAACGGTAGTCAATATCTGTCTGGGGATGGGGAGACACCCCTTATCAACAAGGGTGCCTGAACGATGCATATTTGTATACCTAACCCTTAACTGAACCCCACAATTTTAAAATAAAAAATATGTCAAAAACTAAAATAAAAATAAATATGCAAAAAAAATTACTGTGCTTCAGAAAAGCCTTTTTTCACCCAACCTCTAACAAGTGTTACTGTCTTAGAATATACCCGTGTGAAGCAAACCTATGAAGTAGCTCAAATTGCCTTCAACAAAGCCCTTCTTGGGATCGGCAGTAGTGGGAAACTGCCAGGAGATGGCGGTGTATATCTCATCAACAAGGGTATCTGCATAATGAACATTTGTATACCTAACCCTGAATTGTACCCCACATCCTTAAAATAAAAAAAAAATTTAAAAGCCCCTTTCTTAAAGCATCTATATTTCCTATTGTAATAAAACCAATATCAACACAATGATAATAGTATTATAATCATACCAATTAATGTATACCGAGCAACTGTAGTTATGCCCAGACATTGGTCTGTGGCCGCTACCTTATTAAATGTTCTTAACAGCAAATGAGACAGCAGCCATTATTACCCCCATTTTATAGAAGTGGATAAAGAGTTCTTCGTAACCGCCAAGATAAACATAGGGTCATGACCCAAATCTAAATCAGCTTGACTTTTTTTTTTTTCCTTTTTTTTGAATAGGAGTTTCACTGTATCACCCAAGCTGGAGTGCAGTGGCATACTCATGGCTACCACAGCCTCAATCCACTGGACTCAGGTGATCCTTCTGCTTCAGCCTTTTCAAGTAACTTGAATCACAAGTGTGCACCACCACGTCAAGCTAATTTTTTGAATTACTGTAAAGGTCTCACCTCCACCTCCCAAATTGCTGGGATTACAGATGTGAGCCACTGTGCCTGGCCAGCTTGACTCTTAATGCCCTAAGAAAGCCGGAGGTCCCAATAAATTGTCCTTCTCCATGTTCCAGATGTCACCATCTCTTCTATTGAAATCAGGATTTGCCAGTTCTGTGCCTTGGCTCTGAGCCAGGAAGTTTGATTAACTGATCCCATGGACAAAAACATATTCCGTTAATAGAGTCTAATGTTTGTTTTAAACATAATTACACGTATTTGATACAGTTGTCCCAGTGTCATGTGTAATGTCTTGAAATAAAAAAGTGACCCTGATTGCTGACAGTTTCCACCTCTATGGCTGGGAGATATGTTTGGCAGGTAGAGAGAGCTTTCCAGTGCCCAAAAGACATTCCCAGTAGGAAGGTAAGAAGCAGCGTGGGTAGGCGGGAGGCAGCAGAAAAACACTCTAAAGGATATTTCCACTCCAGGACTCTTTCTGCCATGTTGTAACACTGCCCCCCTAAATCACCACACTTGTACCAAAATAACTCTCCTACTCCATATTTTTGTTTAATTCCATTTCCATATTGCCCTCTCTTACAAAAAAAATTATATATATATATGCTGGGAGTATTTTAAATATGCTGAAACTTCAGGATACATAATACAGGCTAGTCATAAGTAGGAATGTCCCCTTTCATTAAATCTTGAGTTCCTTATCTTTGAAGGTCAAAGACCTTCAATCTCTAGGGATAGTTTTGAAAATGGTACCAGGCTGGGCTCGATGGCTCAGTTCAATGGATAGTGCTGTAATCCTAGCACTTTGGGAAGCAGAGGTGAGTGGATTGCCTGAAACCATGAGTTTGAGATCAGCCTGGACAATTTGGCAAGACCTCATCTCTACAATAAATCAAAAAATTAGCCCAGCATGGTAGCATGCCCCTGTAGTTCCCGCTACTTAGAAGGCTGAGGTGAAAGGATCACCGGAGCCCAGCAGGTTGACACTGGGGTGGCCGTGAGTGTGCAGTGGCACTCAACCCTGGGCAACAGAGTGAGACTCCAACTCAAAAAAAAGAAAAGAAAATGGTACCAATACTTATCATCTTCTCCCAGAAGTCCTCCCTGTTTTGTACAAATCAAACTTGGAATAGTTATAACTAGAAAGGGAAATGGACTTTCATATTTCTTGAGGATGGATTATTTATGTTGCTTTGAAAGCTTCCTCTCATGTTTTTCCACCTCCATATTGTATTTCTATATTTATCAGGACTCTTGGTTGAAAACTAAAACACAGCTCAGACTAACTTAAAGCAAAAAAGTAACTAGGAAGTTCAAAGGATGAACACACAGACACAGCTGAACTCAGAGGCTCCAATGCTGGGACCAGCCTTGGTCTCACTCCATTTCTCAACTCTGCCACCTTCTTCCTTCACTTTCTTCTCAGGCATTTTTTTTTTTAATGAGATGACTCATGGGAAGCTTCAGGTTTAAATTTCGCTAGTGCAATAATTCATGGAAATTTTTTTCCCCAGTTGCTCTGACACAAGTCTCAGAATTAATTTAGCTGACTTGGGTCCAATGCCCAGATTTGAAGCAATCACAGTCATAAGGAAGTGGACACATTCTAATGGCCAGGCCTGTAATATATATGTCTGCCTCTGGGTAAACCCCAAACCAACATATGAATTGAAATGGAGTCGTCAAGTCCTCAAAGATAGGCTGCTGAACAGGAAGAAAAATAAATGTCCTCTACAAAGTCTGCCCCTTTTTTTGAATCAGTATCTTACTCTGTTGCCTAAGCTAAAATGCAGGCACACAATCATGGCTTACTGCAGCCTTGACCTCTGAGGCTCAGGCTATCCTCTCATCTCAGCCTCCCAAAATGCTGGGATTACTGGCATGAGCCACTGTGCCCAGTCTCAAAGTCTGTGTCTTAATCAGACTATAAACTTACCAAGAGCAAGAACTACATATAATGATTTGTATTCCCCAAATAATACCCCAAACAGTGCCATACATGAAAGCTCACCAATAAACTCATATTTACAAATATTTCAGCTGCCTAGATTTCATGCAATCAATATGGCCTTTATCTAGATCAAAAGATATATTTCTTTCCCTTCATAAGTCTCTGCTTAAATTTCACTACATTCCTTGAATAAAAATCATATGCAAGGTACTATATACATATTTTAATGTATATGATTATATGTGCTAATTAGTCCAACCTTGTAAGTATTATAGTATTATTTCTTTTTTTTTGAGGTAGAGTATCATTCTGTCACCCAGGCTAGAGCACAGTGGCATGCTCATGGCCACCGCAGCCTCGACCTCCTAGGCTCAGGCAATCCTTCTGCCTCCGCCTTCTAAGTAACTGGAACCACAGGCGTGAACCACCACACACCCAGCTAATTTCTTCATTTGTTGTAGAGATGAGGTCTCACCATGTTGCTCAGGCTGGTCTCGAACCCCTGAACTCAGACAATCCTCTTGTCTCCACCTCCCAAAGTACTGGGATTACAGGTGTGAGCCACCGTGCCCAGCTATCATTTCCTTTTTTGAGCAATGAAACTGAGCTTCAGAGAAGTTAGTAGTTTGCTAAAAGTCTCACATTTAACTAAAAAAAAAAAAATCCTGAGTTGTTCTGTGATTCCAATATAGAATCTTTTCCTCGAGACCAGAGGTAGTCATTTGGAGGCCACAGAATTGGTCAGAAAGATGTGTTAAAATATTGAATTGGCATGCTTTTAAGGAGAGACACATCATCACCCACGTGTGGTATAAACTACTCTTTGTGGATGTATCATTGACCTGATCACACATTTATGATAACGGCTGGGTCTTCAGAAGCATGGAGTTAGGCCCTTGTACGGGGACATGCTGAACTTAGAGAGAGAAGAAGACTTTCATCCTCTGTAGCCATGCATCAGTGTGATTTCCTTGTTAAAAGTGCAATATTGCCCAGGTGTGGTAGCTCATGCCTGTAACCCCAACAATTTGGGAGGCTGAGGCAGGAGGACTATTGGAGAACTCAGGTCTACAAAAAGAAACAAAAAATCAAAAAATTAACTAGGGGTGGTGACATGCCCCTGTAGTCCTAGCTACTTGGGAGGCTGAGGTGGAAGGATCACCAGAGTTCAGGAGGAAGAAGCTGCAATGAACCATGATTGTGCCACTGCACTCCAGCTTGGGTGACAGAGTAAGATTCTGACTCAAAAAAAAAAAACTGTTAAAAAAAGTGCAATATTTATACACTTTTGAAAATGACATTTAGACTACACAGTATTGGTGCAATAATAGATTAAAAGAAAATAGAACAACAGTGAAAAGGGAAAAAAGATGACTATATCTGATAAAAGTGGCATTCTAAGCAGTAGAAAAGGGCTAACTAATCAAATAGTTATCACATTATTTACACATTTGGGAGAAAAAAACTAAATTTGATTCTGCCTCACACTATACACAAAAGTAAATTAGAAAAAAAAAGATACTAGAAGAACATACTAAAAGATATTTTCATAACATGGGGGTGGGGAAACTCTTTGTTAGACAGTCATGAAAATCAGAGCTATAAAAAAAGACAAATATTTGACTAGATAAAATTAGGACCTTGTATTTGTTGGAAGGCATTACAAATCTGTAACAAATTGTGACACACAAAGGGTTTATGGTCTGAGTACTGTGGCTCATGCCTATAATCCCAGCACTTTGGGAGACTGAGGCAGAAAGATAGCTTGAGCCCAGGAGTTCGACACTAGCCTGGGCAACATAGTGAGACCTCATCTCTAAAAAAAAAAAAAAAAAAGCCAGGCATGGTAGCGTTCACCTATAGTCCCAAATACTCAGGAAGCTGATGCAGGAGGATCACCTGAGCCCAGGAGATTGAGGCTGCAGAGAGCCAGGATTGTGCCACTGCACTACAGCTTGGGTGACAGAGTGAGACTTTGACTCAAAATAAAATAAAATAAAATGAATAAAAAATCAGAATAAGCTGTGTGGAAAGTACCAAAGCCAATTTCCTTGTTTTCATAGAGTACTATAATTATGCAAGATGTTACCATCGGTGGATGCTGGGTGAAGGGTCCACATTACCTCTTTGTGCATTTGGGGGAGGGGGTAAGTTCCTGTGTATCTGCAATTGTTTCAGGGTTAAAAGTTAAAAAATAAATGTGTGTGAATATGTACTGAACATTTTTTTCTAACTTCTGTTTAGTTGTGGGAAGTAATAAATAGGTGTGCCTCTATAGAGAAAAAAAGCAAACAAAGAAACCACACTTCCATGGAGCAACATTGTTAGAAAAAAGTCCAGGATCTGAAGTCAGCAGAACTGGCTGGAGCCCTGGTTCCTGTAACTGCACGGGCTCAAGTAAGTTCCAGAATTTCTCCAAGCCTTATTTTCTCATCTGTAGAATGGAGCTCATAATACCTACCACATGTGGCTTACTGTGAGAATTGGAATGTAATCCTATAGAGCACTCCATCCAGTACTTGACAAACAGTAACTATTCAATTCATGTTAGTTATCATTAAAATTATATTCTCTTATACTTAAGTATATTGTACAAATGTTGATATCCTCATAATTTTGGATTTTTGTTATAGTTCTAAACCTGGTACAAGTATTAAAAATGCTGTGACAGCTATTCTCAACCTCATTTTTATGACAGAAAATAATTTTTGAAATCTTTCATGGGAAACCATTGGAGCTCTAATTTTCTGCAATTGGCTATTTAGCGCTGGAATTTCGTTCACACTGTTCTCAGGAAGTGTTACCAAGGAGAACAGATGAAAAGCAGAATTGTGGGTCTTTTTTATCCGGATCTCACTGTTAACTCCATCTCTGATGGCTGACCATATTAAAGACTAAAGTGAGTCATTATAATGTGACCTTTAAATTGCACAATCTTTTTATTAGAAAAGATTATTTACTCAAATGGCAGTGAAGAACCCGGAGCCAAGTGCTACTTACAGTATTTTCTTATACAGGCACGTTTCTGTTCTGGAAAAAAAAATTTGAATAGACCAGATATTGGAATGACCAAAGAAACCACATGGGTGTGACTGAAACAGAAAACTAGATAAGACATCAAGTCACATTTGCTAAGTGTCGCTGACCAGTTTTATTATCATCAAGACATCAGATTTTCTGGAAATATTGTTTTCAGAATCAAGTACTGAAAGTTCTTTAAGATCGGATGAAGATGATCATCAGGGGACAAAAGCGGATGTAAGAAAAATTCAGGTTTAAAATTCTTCATGTAAGTCAATAATTTCATTAATCCAAACTGTTTCACCACTAGATTTTTTTTTAATTGGAATTTTTTAAAAAGTTTTAATTTAGAACTTTAGATTCCCACCAAAATGAACAAGATGTAAAATTAAGGAGCTGTCAAGCATTACATTTTAGTTCATTGTGAGACAGGATTTTAAAAACTTCTGTCAGGAATACTGGGGAACTCTAACTAAGATAGTGAATTCCATGATGGATCAGAGAGAACACCTTGCCCTAGGACCTGAAGCCAGCAGCTAGGGGAGGGGAAGCAGGGAGCAGCTCTTTTCCAACGAAGAGAAGAAATTGCAATATCTGACCTCTGTTATTACTTATCCTAGCATCCTGGAAAACCAGCTTAGATAATAAAACAAAAGTTAATATATGGACTCATATCATTCTTAGTTTCTTGAGATACTAAAGTTTACTTAATAATGGACCTGCTTTTCCACTCTCTCTCACTTTAAAATGTGATAAATTACATGAGCACAAGGAGGGGAATGGTGGACACTGGACAAAGCTGGGAGTGATGGAGGGAGGGAGGAGGAGGCAGGGAGGGAGAGAGGGAGGGAGGGAGGAGAGATGGCGGCCCACGTGGTAGCAACACACTGGGTACCAGATCCACTATCGGGGGAGAGAGGGTCCACTAGAAGCCCAAATCTCATCTGCACGCAATTTACTTATGTGGTAAATCCTCACATGTATCTCATAACTCTAAAGTAAAATTTAAAAATAAATATAATGTGATAAATTAATTCAATATTATTTATCAGACTTCTTTTAGAAATATATAAGTTATTTATAATTATGGCATACATTAGGTAAAATTATGGCATATATTCGACTTAATAAGAATAAAAGCTGTGTTAAACCACAACATTAGTTAAGGCAGAAAAAAGATCAAGAGTAATTGACACACTTTGTCACTTGCCCAACCAAAACTGATCACTTTGGCCCAGGTTGGACTCTCTAATTGGCTGAGCCTGAATCACGTGCCTAGGGAAGAGTGGTCAACAGACCTTAAAATGTGCCCAACTTCTAAGAAAATACCTAATTAGGATATTTATTGATCACTTAAAATGTGCCAAGCACTGTAATTAGCAAGTATTGTATCTGTAGGATTGCTTTTCAGCCTTACATCATCTCCAAGGATCAGGTGTTAGTCTTACTTTACAGAGGTATCTGAGGATTCGAAGTTAAGTAACTTCCCCCAAAGTCTCACGCTAATGCGTTGAGAGGTATAGACGCCTAACCTAGGCAGTTCAAGTCTCTCATAACTTTACACTGACAGCATTGACTTTAGGCTGACAGCAAGGTCACAGACTTCTCTTTGTCCTCTATTATTTTCCTATACTACTAAACAGCTGCAGTCCCTTTAGCCTTCAAATATTTGACCTTCACCTTTTCCCCATAAAATATAAAAGTAATTTTGATCATCTGATCTACTGATTGATGATGATATCATGGCAGGAGAAGGGAGAGAGTATTACACGAGACAGGAGACCAAAACACTAAGATGTCTGGCAAGGACTAACCCCTTGTATCCCTTCAGCAGAGAACAGCATGAGACTGAGTGCTCCCAAGAGCGTGTCGAGGGCATGACAGGGGAGGCCTCTCAACAACAGCATGTTCCAGTTAGGGGTGAACATTAAGGACTCAGAGTGTTTTTCTCTTTCTGACATCATTAACTGCTCAGCACGTCAGTCAGGAGCCAATCTAAGGATATGTAAACTCTAGTTGACATGGACATAAGTAACATTGCTCAGATTCTGCAAGGCAAATCAGCTGCAGTTTTCTTTTCAAGTTATCGGAGCACTTCAAATTCATGATCACTGAAAGTAGAGTCAGCATAGGGACAACAGCACGCATTTTGTAAATCAAACAGAAGCTTGGGCATCATAAATAACACAAGAAGAGGATAAATACAATCAAAGCTTCCTTGTTCTCAACCTTTGATCATAACACTAATAAAATAGTCCCTAAAAGGATGTGTGAAGAGATTGTACTAAATTCTTATTGACATTTTCCTTCCATTGTTCCCCATATTAACTGATTCTGAATTGGTATTACAGAGATAGTTGCATATTTTATTAAAAACTTATATAGCAGCATAAATATGATCCAAGGTATAACCATAGTAAGGTGATAAATGCCTTCTCCTGAACAGCACTTAAATTAAATTAACATCGAAAGTGCAGTTCTCCCTTTTCAAAAGAACCTCCCACAATCTGCTGCTTTTCCCCTGCTGAGAGTGCTAATTTATTTTTTCTTAACTAGAAAACCACTAGAAGATCTCTCTTAAGACTGGGTTTTCTATTTATTAATTTCTTTCATTGATTCTAAGATACTTTAACAGCAACTGTGCATCAATGGATACAGTATTTTCAAGCTATTTAATGTAATGTCAGACAATATGTTTCATACTAGAAGAAGAATCCCTTTGGTTTGTTAGGCAGCTTGCCTTCTGTTTAAGTTATCAAAAGACAAACAGTAGCAAGTGTTTATCACAGCCTCAGAAGCCCATTATTGAATGGAATTATTTGGTTAGCAGCGGATCTAGACAGAATCATGTTCCAAGCATGTTACTTAGAAAGCAATTCAAGTGATCATGTCCAAATAAGATAGTATTATTGGTGTTTGTTTCTCTCATTCACTGAGAGAGAGAGAGAGGCACTCCTCTGCTTGTCAAAGGTAATTTATATTATAGCTAGTACATACAGACATCCAGGTTAAGTGACTTACCTGTGTCTTCCTGACATCAAATTGTGGTTTGTCATCAGCATTCCCTTCCTTCCCATTCTTCCTAAATAGGCATAAAGCAAAACTCCAATCTGCAAAGCTACAAATTAACTTGTAGCTTAAATATTGTCAAGGCAGGATAGCATAGCTATGCTACCAGTTGTGTGATATTGGACATATAATTTAGTTTAATCATATGCAAAATGTACTTAGTTTCTAATTTACAGGATTACTGTGAAGACTTAGTAAGATAGTGAATGCAGCATGTTTAGTAGACTATTTGGCAAACAGTAAATGTTAAATGGAATAAAATCCACAAAGGCCAATTTGTATCCTGTGGAAAAATAGAAAATTTTAAATATGTTAATAACATACTCTAGAATTGAGAGTATACAAGTCATTTTTTAAGTAAATTTCACATTGAAGTATTAATACATACAGTAAAGTACCAAAGTCATAAATGTAACTCAGTAACTACACATAGCTCAGTAGCTCAATATACTTTCTTTTTTTTTTTTTTAAGTCAAAGTCTCTGCTGCCCAGACAGGAGTGCAGTGGCACAATCACAGCTCACTGCAGCCTCCACCTCCTGGGCTCAGGTGATCCTTCTGCCTCAGCCTTTCAAGACTTTTAGCATAGTGATAATATAGAATAATGCTACTATGAAGATTCTTTGTACATGCTTTTGGGGGCATATATGTCCACATTTCTGTTGGGTGTGATTTCTGTTGGTAGTAGAATTACAGGATCAGGAGGTAGACATATGTTTAGTTTTAGTAAATATTGCTTAAGTATTTTCCAAAAAGGTTATAGCAGTTTATACCCCCAGCAGCAATGTATGGAAATTCCACATGCTGTCTGTATTATTGAGAGGCCAATAATTTGAACAATGAATGAGGCTAAACATACACAGAGCCCCCACATAAAATAGAGAATATAAACTTCCTCTCGCACTTAGAAAACAAGGAAAAATTATAATATATAAAGTTATAATGATCAGTAGATGTTTTAAAACAGTCAAAAACTATCTGACATAAAATGCACACATTAAAAAAAATCCATGTAGCAAAAGAAATGCTATAGAGAAAATATTAACAGCTTAGTAAAAACAAAAGAGAAATACAACACAATATAGTTGTTATATCAATAAATATAAATAGCATAAATTCATTTATTATAGAAACTCTCATAGTTGGTAAATTGTTTAAATTATATATTGTGTAGACGAAACATCTAAAACAATGTGATTCAGAAAAGGTTAAAAATGGAGACTATATAAAGACAGCTAACTAAAATAAAACAGGAATTGAAAAATAATCTTTTTTCATAAATAATAATTATAGCTCATATTTACTAACTGCTATATACCAGAAGTGTGCTTACATAAATGATATATTGAATCCCATAAACGACCTTCCGAGTCCCCTTTTGCAGACAAAGGACCCGAAACACAGAGAGATTTAAAAATTTGTCCAAAGTTGTATAACCTTTCATCAGAGGAGACAGAATTCCAACCCAGGTTTTCTGACTCTTGCAGTTCTAAGCTGTTTCTTCAATTGAAACAAAAAAAAAAAAGAAGAAGAAGAAGCATTTTTAATGTGTGCTTTGCACAGAACACTTTTTAGGAAGAATACACTAGGATTGTCAAAATAGTAGTATCTTTAAGTAGAGTGCCTAGGGATGAGAAGAGGCTTTTACTCATTATTTATCTCTCTTTTTTTGTTGTTGCTATTTATTTATTTGAGGCAGGATCTTGCTCTCTTGCCCAGGCTGAAGTGCAGTGGCCTGATCATAACTCACTGCAGCCTTGAACTCCTGGGATCAAACAATCCTCCTGTCTCAGCCTCCCATATAGCACCTCTACAATAAAAACAAAAAAAATTAGCCGGGTGTGGTAGTGTGCTTATAGTTCTGGCTACTTGGAAGACTGATGTGGAAGGATCACCGGAGCCCAGGAGGTTGACACTGAGGTGGCCATGAATGTGCCATGGCACTCCAGCCTGGGCAATGGGGTGAGACTCCAACTCAAAAAAAAAAAAAATTCCACTGGAGGGTACAACTATATCATTTTTGTCTTCTTTGTACATTGTTATATATTTTTAAAGGCATCAAAAAGTAAGACAAAGTGGAGAGATGGACAGAATATTACTTGATCGAAAACATAATAACTGTGAGTCCCAGTCACACATAGGTATTTGACAACACAATCAGCATGGCAATGCCCTTGATGAAACCCATGTATACCTTACTCAAGGCAATGTGAGACACTGTTGAAATGCCATTGCAGATTTCTGAAACAGGTGATTTTACAACCTCTGAAAGAGTAAGTGAATTCCAAGAGGAAAAAAAAAACTTTATGCAAGTACTTTACTTAAAAATAACAAGAGTATAAAGAAATTACCCACGGATGGACACTATCATCACTGTCAAGCATAACATCAGGACTGATCTCCACAGTACCATCGGCTTTTGTCACTCCACTCTTTGTCTTTGCCAACACCACTTTTAGCTTAAAAAAAAAGAAAAAAGGAAAAAAGCACCTGAAAACCTTGAAACTCAACAATCTTTCCTACGTGATTCTGTGATGAACAAACAAGTATTGTTCAACTGTTCCATAATAAGGTTAAGGACCTTTAATAATAATGTCAGCACATTGACGATATTGTCAAAAGCTTTATTCTAATTCTGAACACACAGGCAGAATAAGCTGTGTCATTGGTGCTTTTAGGTGTTCTTTAAAAAATCTATTTCAATAATCTGGTGCCATATAAAATCCTTAGCACTTAATGGAGAAGTTTCCATTCTTAAGGCAGCTACTTACATGCAATAATGCTTTTTGCTAGCAAATTGAGTGCTAACCTAATTTTAAATAAGTCCATATTTCTTAGAATTGCATTTTATATATTACATTCTTTTCAAGTGATAGCTTATTTTTTTCATTGCAAACTATTGAAATGAAAATTCAGGAAATTTGATGTGAAGATGCTATTTGAAACACTACAAAAACAAAGCAAAACAAAACAAAAATCTTTAATTCCTCAACAAAACCCTGGCACTGCTGGCATAGATATGACTTCAGCAGAAGGATCTTAAAAGTATGAGCTACAAGGTCTTATGCTTCTAGAACAGGCTATTCATTTTTACATTCATACTTTAGATTGCATAGTGAATACATATAGGATTCACTTAAGATAATGTCTTGTTCTGCTTCCAAATTAAGTAGTTATTATTTTATCATATTCTTATTGTATAAATACAATTTATTGAGGGTCTAGCAGGAGCCAAGACTCCATTAAGTGCCTCACATATACTTTCTTTCCTCTGTACAATCATCTTACAATTTTTCAATGAGGAAATGAAAGATCAGGTAAAATAACCTGCCAAGGGTCTTGTTGCTGGAAAATGACCACATTGGTTTCTGGACCTGAGTCTGACAACCTCAAAGGTCTATTTTTAATCACCCATCCTCCCATTTTGACATGTAAATCTCAGATTTTCATAGGATTGGAAATCAGTCTAATGTAATTTGTGTAACAACTTAGAGAGAAAATGAAGACTTTATCTCAACTAGAGGTAGACTTTTTAAAAAATAAGACAACTAATAAATTTTTTAACAAACTGATATTTTTATATCTTACTACCATGTTCTCTAGAAGACTACCTTTCCTCTCTTCCTACAGTATTTTTAATCAACTAAACACACACCTTTATGATAAAAGTAAATGCTATGTGGTACCTTAAGGATGACCTAGAAAGCAGGATAAGAGTCTGAGATAGGGCCAGGCTTATGCCTGTAATTCCAGCACATAGGGAGACCAAGGCAGGAAGACTGAACCCAGGAGTTCAAGACCAGCTTGAGTAACATAGCGAGACCTTGTCTCTACAGAAAATAAAAAAAAATTAGCCAGGTGTGGTGGTGCACACTGGTTGTCCCAGCTGCTAAGGAGGCTGAGGCAGAAAGATCACCTGAGCCCAGGAAGTTGAGGCTGGGGTGAGCTGTGATTGTGCCACTGCAAATCAGCTTGAACAATTGAGTGAGACTCCAATGAGAGAGAGAGAGAGAGAGAGAATTATCTGTGGCTCAAGCTAGCTTGAAAGCTATGCACAAGGTTTTATAGCTATAACGCATGAACAAGATACATTGAAATTTTAGGAGTTTGTGATAAATGCAATCTTGTTATACATTGGAAACTGGCTCTGAGATGGTGATTAGCTATAGGAGGCTTTCTAGAGAATACTCTTAGGGAAGAAAGGAAAGTAAGATTGTGCAAAGGGGGAAGTGGGGCGGTGATGCCGTCTCATCTGACCCCACAGGGCACTTTGGAGCTGGGATGGCCCGTCTGAGTCATCCCAAAATTGGAACAAAATGGCTGGGAAATTATGCCTTCTTGTTGGCCAGTCATAGAGGCAGGCTGCCCTGGAAGTAATCTAGATCTTGGGCAAGGCAATTTTCTTCAGCTGAGGCAATCCTAAAGCGATTTGTTAACTTCAGACCCTCTGCAGCAGCTGAGAGTGGTCTGAGTAGCAGCATATCACATGTTCACTACCTGTTCTGGGTTGAGTTGTATTCCTCCAAAGTTTATGTGCTGAAGTCCCTGTATATGGATCTGATTCTGGTATGTACCTCAGAGTATGACCTCATTTGGAAATAAGATTGGGACAGATGCAATTAATTAAGATGAAATCATATTGGAGTAAGGTGGGCCCTTAATGCAATAGGACAGCTGTCCTTATAAAAAGAGGGAATTTATGGCTGGGTATGGTGGATCACACCTATAATTCCAGCACTTTGGGAGGCTGAGGCAGGAGGATTGCTTGACCCCTGGAGTTCAAGACCAGACAGAACAATACAGCAAGACCTCATACAAAAAAAAAAAAAAAAATCCCATTTTTTTTTTTTTTTTTTTTGAGTTGGAGTCTCACTCTGTCGCCCAGACTGGAGTGCAGTGGCCGCTCCCGGCCACCGCAGCCTCGACCTGCTGGGCTCCGGCGATCCTTCTGCCTCAGCCATCCGCGTAGCCGGAATTACAGGCGCGCGCTACCACGCCCGGCTAACTTTTTGATTTTATTGTAAAGATGAGGTCTTGCCTGCCCAGGCGGGTCTCGAACCCGTGGGCTCAGGCAATCCACTCACTTCAGCCTCCCAAAGGTGCGGGATTACAGGCTGAGCCATCAAGCCTGGCTAAAGATCCCATATTTTAAAAAATAAAACAAAAAAGAGGGAATTTGGAAACAGATGCACACAGGGAGAATATCATGTGAAGATGAGGGCAGAAATCAGGCGATGCCTCTGTATGTCAAGGAACACAAAAGATAGCCAGAAAATCACAGAAACCAGGAAAAAAGCATGGAATAGATTATTTTTCACAGCCTTGTGAAGAAAGCAGCCCTGTCAACCCCTTGCTCTTGTACATATAGCCTCCAGAACTATGAGACAGTACATTTCTGTTGTTTAAGCCACTCAATTGGTGGTATTTTACTATGGCAACCTTAGCAAACTTGCACTTGTTGCTGTGAAATTATTACTTGTAGACAGCAATGAAAGAGTCTTCCTTCTTTTCTTTTCTTTTTTTACATGTGGAAAGAGGTGACATGGTTTAGTAAGGAAAACAAAAAAGATGTGATTGTGTAAAAACTCTGAGCCTAAAGAAGGAATCCTGAAATATATCCTACAAATCAGGATAAAAGGTAAAAAGAAAAAAGTATGTTGCTTTGGGAGAAACCTCTAGGACTCCTCATCAATCAGGGTTGGAAGTTGGATAAATAGGGCATAGATCAAATACTCAGTTAAACTACCATACAGAACGGTGCCATCCAACACCATTTACAGTGCTGGGGGCCTAGGAACAGCAAAGGGGAGAGTATAGTTGAGAAAGATTAGCCTGTAGGGTTGCCCTCCAAGCTGCCCTCAGAGAATGCACAAGTTGGCAAGAACAGTGAAGGTCCATGTCCCCCCCACCAACTACTTTTGTAGATTGGTATTGTGCATCTAGAGACCAAAGGGATATATTGCCCCCTAGATCTCACCAAGGACCCACATACCTTGGTGATTCACCCCAGAGTCAGACCCATAGACAGGCACAGAGGAATAAGATGGAAAAGCCAGATAGAGATCTGTTAGGATTCTTTTTAGCTAAAATTCTGCATAACTGTTTGTTCTGACTTGCCAAGAACTTTATTTTTCAGACAAGAAAAGAGAAACAGCTCCTGATGAAATGAAACGTTGCTAAGATCATACCACAGGGCAGTGATCTGCCTTTTCCTCATTTGCTTAAATAATTTAAATGAAGACATGGATGTTAGTTTCACCAGACATTGAATAAAACAGAGCTTGGAGGAATGTTTAAACTGGGTGTGGTGGCTCATGCCTGTAATCCCAGCACTTTGGTGGAGGTGGAGGTGAAAGGATTGCCTGAACCCAGGGGTTCGAGACCAGCCTGGGTAACTTGGTGAGACCTCATCTCTACAATAAATCAAGAAAAATTAACCAGGCACGGTGGTACGTGCCTGTAGTTCCAGCTTCTTGGAAAGACTGAGACAGAAGGAAAGGCTCAGCCAGCAGGTCAAGGCTACAGTGGCCACGAGTGTGCCACTGCACTCCTGTCTGGGAGACAGAGTGTGACTTCAACTAAAAAAAAAAAAAAAGTTTAAATATAGGATGAAACATCCATAAATAAACATGATGTGTTACTTTTCATGACCACAAGCGTCATGTACCAAGGCTGTCCAACACCTAATGAGCTCTCTGGCTTCATTAATGAAGTCCAGATGGAAAAAGGTGATTGTCTCACTCTGATTCATGCTGGTCAAACCATACTTAATATGCTAAGTTCAGTTCAGGTACCGCATTCCCAAGGACTCTTGCCAAACTAGAGAATACTCAGAAGAAAATCATCAGAATGATAAAAGACCTTACATCATTTCACATGGGGAAAAACTGGGAAGAATTCACCAGAAGAAACAAAACAGAAAGTTTGAGAGCCCACGGTGTAGAAAATGGGGTTAGACTTGTTTTGATGGTCCTGAGAGGTAGAACCCACACCAAGCAGCTAGAGGTTTCAGAGAGACCAATCACTGTTAAAATCAAAGAGGAAGTTGGTAACCATTGGAGCAACACAAAGGAATGGGAACAAAGAGCAAAGAGCTCTCTCTGAAGTTGGTGGTTCTAGTAGGGTCTCTTAACTCCTTGCCAGGGAAGTTGAGACAAGATTTATGTACAGGTAGAGGATGTGCCTTCTGTGCATCTAAAATCTGTGATTCATTCATTTCTGACCAAAATCTCTGCCTGACACTTCAAAAACACACTTCTCACTCACGTCACCAGCTCCTGTCCACTTTGTTTTGTTTTGTTTTTGTGTGTGTTTTTGTTTTGTTTTGTTTTGTTGAGTTGGAGTCTCACTCTGTCTCCTAGGCTGGAGTGCAGTGGGACACTCCTAATCACTGTAACCTCGACCTGCCAGACGCAGGCGATCCTTCCACCTGAGCTATCCGAGTAGCTGGAGCTATGGGCCTGCACCACCACATCCTGCTGATTTTTTTTGTTTATTGTAGAGATGCTGTCTGATCAAATTGTCCAGGCTGGTCTCGAACTCCTGGGTTGTGACAATTCTCTCACCTCCACCTC
Organism: Carlito syrichta; assembly: GCF_000164805.1. Lineage (NCBI taxonomy): Eukaryota > Metazoa > Chordata > Mammalia > Primates > Tarsiidae > Carlito > Carlito syrichta. The sequence goes on along the minus strand of NW_007251208.1, from coordinate 732,063 downwards.
CCAAAGTGCTGGGATTACAGGTTTAAGCCACCGTGTCCAGCCTCCTGTTCACTTTCTATTGCATTCTTCTGCCCATTACAAGGGGCACAGACACAAGAGTCCAAAAGAAATCTTGGGGGGTCCTTTGTGACCTGAGCAAGAATCCTGCAGATTACACCCCCAGGAGACAGGCACATATCAAACCATTGCTGGGCTCCTCTCTGACCATCTCCTGTTGCCTTCCTCCTGGGGTAGATTCACTGCCTTAGCTTTTCACCCTCATCTGTACCTTGCAGCTTTATAGCAGTGTAGTGTAGTGGCTGAGGGTTTAGACTGTGAAACCAGGTTCCCTGTCTTCTAATCCTACCCTGCCATTTACTAGCTATTTGACTATGGACAAGCGGCTTAACTTCTCTGTGTCTGTTTTAGCACCCGAAAAATGGAGATTATGCATCTACTACATACTGTGTCTATGGTATATTGATGTTATAAAGATGAAGTGTGCTCACACGGGCAAAACATTTAGAACCATGCTTGGCATATAATAAGTGCTTAACAAACATAAGCAATTATTACCTTGTGTTCACATGTTCTTCCTTCTCTATCCTAGGTCGATAATCTCCATAACTCTTGCCTCGTTTTGGCTTCCCTCTCTTTCCCCTAACAATGTACCCACTCACAACCTTCACCAAAACGTTGCCATGAGTGAGTGGGCATGATTATAGAGGGATACAATATGGCTAATATGGTTCCCTGTCATTCTTTCATCTTAGCAATTTCACTCATTGCATATTATAAGTAATAAAAGTAAAACCATTTCCAAAGACCCATTTCTTGAAAAAAATTATGTCATGATGCTGGTTAAATAGTGTTGTGTGAGAGAATTAGGGATGAAAAGCATATGCCACTCTCCCTTTTGCCAATGTCAACTCCACCCATGAAGCTGGTGATGGCACTTCTCCCCTGGCTTGGTGGACCACCGAGCTTCTATAACAACAGCATAAATTTTCCACAAGTCTCAAATTAATAAGATTTGTGGGATGATTACTTTGCTGTAGTGATTCACTTTACAAACCATTTCCTAGCCCCACCATCGCTTTTCCAGCTCAGAAAGATCTGAAATACAGGATAAGAGGAGCTTGACCAAGCTTCCTGCTTTCACCATTCTTGCAAGTTTGTTAGGAACAACAACAAAAAAAGTTTCTTTAAGAGAAAATACAAATAACATTAACTAAGTTATTGATGTCAGAAATGAAAGCTCCCCATGCTGTCAGTATCTCCCTTTCCTGGATATTCTTCATACCTGTCCTGGTAACAATGATCCAGTCTTTCCTGCTTGCCCCGCTGTGTTCACCTCTTTTTTCTCCAGGCAACTACAGTGTCACTTTTTTCAAGCCCTCGGCTTGACCTGGGTTCCTAGTATTAACTTGAAACCCACCACTCATCCTCCAGAGTCTTAATAAAGGAGAATGGAAAAAAATGAAAAGGTTGTTTCTTGACTGTGATGCCATAGACTCTCCCCTTTGTCCACCCCACCAGTCCATTCTAGGTATCTGGGGGTGAGGAAAGGGAGAAATTTCTAGACAGTCATTTTTAGCAGTAGTTTTGGTATGTTCTCCCCATCAATTCATTGATCCCGTTCTGCCACCACCATACCCAACAGTTCTTCACAATCCATACCATGTTCCTCACCAGTGACATGCCACAGCTCAACGTGCTGATTACAACTTAATTACAACACTGTCTACATCTGCTTCTAATCAGTCCCCGACATGGTGACCAGGCTACCTCCCCCTTCTTCCTAAGTAGAGAGAGTGACTCAAGGAGGGGGGCCAGAACAATCTTTTATCATAATTCACCATGATTTTCATTAAGGCAACTTTAGGGGTGGTGGAGTTAGCCTTTCTGATTATCTACAAATCCTGAGTCTTTTGACGATACCGAAGCATAGATAAATCTTTTCTGAATCTGATCTGATCTGAATGCAGTCAGAAGTTGCCTTTCCTGAGACCTGTTATAGATTACCTGGAAATAATTTAAACGTTTCCAGTAAAAGTCTAACATGCTGTACTTAATTTATTTTTATTTTTTGAATTGGATTTCACTCTGTCACCCAGACTGGAGTGCAGTGGCACGCTAACAACCACTGCCGCCATGACCTGCTGGGCAACCACTGCCGCCATGACCTGCTGGGCTCAGGTGATCCTTTCATCTCTGCCTTCCAAGTAGCTGGAGCTACAGGCCTGTGCTACCATGCCTGGATAATTTTTTTTATTTATCATAGAGATGAGGTCTCACCAAGTTACCCAGGCTGGTCTCAAACCCCTGAGCTCAGGCAATCCTCTCGTCTCGGCCTCCCAAAGTGCTGGGATTACAGGCTTGAGCCACCGTGCCCAGCCCTGTACCTAATTTAAATGAACAGTTCTAGAAATTTAAAAGACTTTTAAATATTGAGTTGTTCAAATTCCAAAAGGTAGAAACTGAACATTTTTATAATAGGAAAACCTAGTAGACTACAAACATTCCACAAGTAGGAAATGTGTGACATAGGAAAAACATATTTTATATATATGTATATATATAAATCATATACATATGAATCAAAATTTTTGTAAGAAGGTCCAATGGGTTTTTCTATGTTAATTGAAGAATAAGCACAAAATCAGATATGCAATTAAGCTTAAAACTCTAAATATCGGGCCCTTACCTTGCCTTATGTAAGCTGGAATACAGAACGTAGTGATTATTCTATATTCTATAACCACTTGCATATATATATATATCACTGTTTTTCTTTTGATAATTCCTATGAAAGAAGAAACAAGATGGAAGGGGAAATGTTCAAATGGGCAATAAATGTATTTTCTTAAAAATGAGGAAAAATGTGAAATTAAAATAATAAAAATATATTTTAAAATCTGAGGTGGTGTCCTTTTAAAGTATCAAAGACAAATATCAGAGGATCTTAGTTACACATTTTTATGATAATACAAGGAAAAATATCTGATTTAACTGAATAGTTCCTTAAATGAACTTGTTTGGGCAAATGAACCACCTGACTTGCTGCAAAATAGATATATCTTTGACTTTCTGAGTTTTCTTGCTTTTACCTGGAACTACTTTTTAACAACTTTGGAGCCATCTATTTGTTACATCTGGCACCATGGTGCACAGCACAGGGAGGCAATAGAACACCTGGCGTCTAGCCCTTATTCTACAGGTGGGGTAAAAATGACATAAAATAACAACTTGCTTTCCCAAATAGACCGACAGCCTTACCTCTCCTGAACATAATGACCGCTTCACTTCCACAGTCCAATTAGGTGAGTCACTGTGCTTATGTGAGTTATCTTTCTGCTAGATCTAATTAGTAACAAATTTCACCAGTCGGTCAGTTCCATATTATTTTAGAAGGTACCATCCCAACTTATCCACAGGTAATAGATGCTGTTCTGTAAAGGACTCTCAAAGGGAAGACCACTTTGCAATTACAAGACAGCATGAAACTTCCTTCTATCTGCCCTTCTGTATTCAACAGCCACAGTCCTTGGGTTTCAGCCAACTAACAAAAGACAATACATTGCCATCCTTCTTATTAGATTATGTTGTTGACAGTATGAGAAGCCACGTGTGTGGGCAAAGCTGAAAAAATATTGAGGAATCAGAATTCTCTTTCACTCAGCGAGCCTGTGAAGAATGTCATTTGGATTCTGGCAAAAGACACTGTCCTAAGAGCATTCCAGGTTGAATTTTTGCGTCACCACCGTTCAGCTTGTATCCTCAAAACATGTTTTACCTGTTTATGTTCTACCACCGCCCTGGCCCCACATTGTCAGCTTCTTGGAAGCAGGAAGTCGGAGCTCTGAGCTCCCTGGGGGATTGGGGATCCTCTCTGAACAGAGAGTAATCAATAAGGACTTGTTAAGCTAATGTATTTGCCACTCCTGTTTGCCAACAGTCCACAGCTACATCACGTAGCTTGAAATAGTGCTTCAGTGAATCCCCATGAGTCCTTCTTACAGTGTCACATTATGGAAAAGGCATGGGTCAGAGGACTCTAATACCTGGTTTGGGGTTCAATTTGCTACTGATTTAGTGTTAGGGGAGAAGCTCAGAAGAATTCTTTTCACGGAGATTTCAGGCTCCTTGACACTGTCCCAAAGAGAATCTTTAATGTTGCCTTCTTAGTGAGGCATATGCAAACTATTTTACTTAAAATGACAACCACCATCAACTCTAGAAAACCCTCTCCCCGATTCTTAAGTTATTTTTCTTCATAGTATCACCATTTTATATATTTGCTTATATTTATTGATTGCCTCCCTCTTATCAGATTGTAAGTTCCATGAGATCTAGAACTTCTACCTGTTTGAAAAAAAGTATCCCTCAACACTTAGAACAATGCACAGGTGAGTCACTGTGCTTGAAGTGAGTTCTCTTTCTGCTAGATCTAATTAGTAACAAATTTCACCAGTAGGTCAGTTCCATATTATTTTAGAAGGTACCATCCCAACTTATCCACAAGTAATAGATGCTGTTCTGTAAAGGACTCTCAAAGGGAAGACCACTTTGCAATTACAAGACAGCATGAAACTTCCCTCTATCTGTCCTTCTGTATTCAATAGCCACAGTCCTTGGGTTTCAGCCAACTAACAAAAGACAATACATTGCCATTCTCCTCATTAGATTATGCTGTTGACAGTATAAGACAGCATAATCTAATTCAGAAATTTAAAGATATATCTAATTCAGAAATTCAAAGATATATCTTATTCAGAAAGTCAAAGATATATCTATTTTGCAGCAAACCAAGTGGTTTATTTGGCCAAACAAGTTTATTTAAGGAAATATTCAGTCAAATCAGATATTTCTTCTTGTAGATCATAACAGTGAATGTTAATGAGTGATTGTCTTCTGACAGACATAGAACTATCGTTCTACTCATGAGGAGGAGAAGAAATTAATAAACTGGAATGGGACTAAGATCTAAGATTTGTGGGCTCCTTTTCCAGAAAATAGCTACATATTGAAACAAAGAAAGAGAACATATATTTGCAAATGTCCTATTAGAAGCTTTTCTTTGTATAGAAATTATGCCAACCTAGTCTTTGGGTATCTTCTCAAGAACAGTGGGGAAACTCTCTAATGCCCTGTTTCCAAAGAAAATCAGTGATGACTAGATTCCAGGTTACATAAAGCAGTTACTGGAACTTGGCATCCCAAAGAAAGTCAGCATAAAGCAGTCGTAAATCTTCTCCTTTGAAAGGCAGCACTTCACTACAGAAGACACTCATTTGGAAGGTTCAAGAACCTCTGTTGTTGTCCATCTACAATCCTGAGAGGATAATGTCACCTCATGGTCCCGCATCCTTCAACAACTAAAGAATCCCACCTGAGGCAAAGGGCTGGAATAGCAATAAAACATCTCAATAATCCATAGTATTCTATTTGATAGGTAGTAAACGTACTGAGAAACTCTTTAGCATGTTGTAGCAATTTTCCACTTTAACATAATTTTAAAGGATCAAGAAACAATGAAGCCTAGAGAGAGACGTGCTGTGAGAAGGACACTTGCAAACTCTGGTACATATACATGATAATAATTTTTCCAACCCTTCCTCAAAGGATTCTGAGGTCAGTGTGACACCTTCTCCTGCTTTCCTTTCATCTGCCCAAGGCAGGACTCCAGTTTGACTGTGGATCATAAGAATCTCATTTCAGAAGGAGTGCTTCCCCATACCCCAGTGGAAAGAATGCTGCATAGAGAGACCAAGAAGAATCTGAACAGACAGGTCTTGCCAGGTTTAGATCATGCCCTTTTTGTCCATTCACATTTCTACATTGTTGTCAGCCAGGCCTGTCCAATGAAGTCTCCATAAAAGCCCCAAGAGGTCAGGGTTTGAGGTGCTTCTGGACAGCTGAATATGGAGAGGTTTCTCGAAAGTGGTACGCCCAGGGAGGACACGAAATGTTCACACCCTTTCCCTTATACCTCACCCTATGCAGTCTTCTGTAACCTTTATAATATCATTTATAATAAACCAGTAAACATAAGGTGAGTGTTTCCCTGAGCTCTGTGAGTGCTCCAGGCAATTAATTGAACCCAAAGAGGGAAACACAGAAACTCCAACTCGAAATCAGTCAGTCAGGACCCAGGCTTGCCACTAGTGTCTGAAGGTGAGGGCTGCTTGGGGACCAAGTCTTCAATCTGTGGGATGTGACATTATTTCCAAGTAACGACTGTTGAAATTGAATTGGAGGACACCCAGTGGTGTCTGCTGCAAAACTGATTGCTTGCTTGCTGGCAGGAGAAGTCCCTATATATTTTGGGACCACAGAAGTCTTTTTTGTTGATTGTTGTTGTGTGGTGTGAGAACAGAGGAAACACTGTTTAAGTTTGTTTTTTTTTGTTTTTTTTACTTCATTTAATTATAGAGATATGGGCTACAAGTCAGGATTAGGTACAAAACTAATCCATGTACAGGTGAAGTTTGGCCTCCGACTGGTCTTCACTTCCCCTGGTTTAGGACCAACTCCCTTGTGTTTTTACATGCCCCCCTTCCTTTCCTTTCTTGCAAGGCATAAAAGACAAAAATATCATAGGAAAAAAAATTAACAAGACAAAATACTGGTCCTTTGAAAGGATAAATTAAGTTCTTTTTGAAACCATCAGTTACTTGGGTAACTGTGCGCTGGGAAAAAGAAAATGTGTAGTTTGATTTTGTTTGCTGGTATTGTTGTTTTGTTTTAGGATTTTTGGACAAATGGTCTGTTAAAATGAATATTCAGAATTCATAGTGAACATTAGTATACCTAACCCTGAATTGTATCCCACATATTTAAAATAGAATTTTTTTTTTTTTTTAGTTAGAGTCTTACTCTGTCGCCCAAACTGGAGTGCAGTGGCACGCTCCCAGCCACCGCAGACTCGACCTGCTGGGCTCCGGTGCTCCTTCTGCCTCAGCTTCCAAGTAGCTGGAACTACAGGCGTGTGCTACCACACCTGGCTAATTTTTTTGATTTATTGTAGAGACGAGGTCTCACCAAGTTGCCCAGGCGGGTCTCAAACCTGCGGACTCAGGCAATTCACTCACCTTGGCCTCCCAAAGCACAGGATTACAGGCTGAGCCACCGAGCCTGGACAAAAATAGAAAATTTTTAAAAAATGAATACTCAGATTGAAATTTCATTAAAGCCCATGTTAGAATGGAAACATATGGGAGCCAGGTAATATATGGTGTTCTGGCTTTTATTTGACTCACAGTGGGTCTATTGGCTCATGGATCCATTCATTTGGTGTTTTACTGATCATCGAGTGTACACACTCGGTACTTGGCAGAGTTAGCACATTAATTTCTTTAACATGTGACATAAGAGCTGTTGCAGTGAAGAAGATCAGATGAAAACTTCTGAAACCTCCCTCTCTAGCTGAGACAGTGAATAAAAAAGGGACTTTCAATTAGGATACAGGAAGTAACAACAGATCATCACTCCAATCTTATGGTCAAGAACAAGTCATTTAAAAAATCATGGTTTTATTAAACCAATCGGAGACCTGAGTAGACAAAGAAACCTAAGTAAGTTAACAGACAAAAAAAGTGATGAGATCCTTTCATTCTTGGCAAAGAAATGGGAAGAAGAGAAATTCATTTTTGCAATAATAAGGAGAGATGAGCCAAACTTTCAAAAAACCTCAAGCAGCAACATGTGTGGATTGGAATCCCAAGGAGTGTCTGCCAAGAACAAGTCTGTACTTACCCAGATCTAACATTTTCCCATAGGCTTTCACCAACTATGGAGGGAAGATATACCAGAAGAAAAGTTGGCGGCAGTAAACATTTTTATAGAAATTTATAAGCCAATTCTAAAATTACTATGAAAATGCCAAGCAGTATTTAAAAAGAAGGATGAGTTATAAGACACTGTCTGACTTAATAACTTTACAGCTAAAGTAATGTACATTAGCTTAAGCATAGATGAACAGATCAAGGAAACAGAATAGCAAGTCCAGAAATAGATCAACACCTGTGGTCAATTCAATGGGAAAAGAAAAGCTGTTTAAACTAATAATTCTGAAACTGGAGAAATACATAGAAAATGTGCTTCCATCTCTGCATAGTCGTAAACAGAAATTAATTTGAAATGAATCATAGGCCTAAATGTAAAAGCTAGATTTAAACAGTTTTTACATAATGGAATATTGCACAGCCATAAAGAAGGACAAAATTATGAACTTCACAGCAACTTAGATAGACTTAGAATCTATAATACTCAGTGATCTAGCACAGAAACAAGGAACTGAGTATCACATGTTCTCACTCATAAGTGGATCCTGAACATTTATCATAATACTATTAAAAAGGGATTGACCATCGTGAATACTGCCAGGGGAAGGAGAGGAGGGACACATATTATCAATAAGGGTACCTGATCTCAAACCAGGTGAAGTGGGGACCAAAGTGAGGCCCAAACTTTACCAGTACAATGATCATTTGTATACCTAACCTTGAATTGTACCCCACATCTTCAAAATTAAACAAAAATTAAAAGTTTTTAGTGAAAAACATAGGTATATGAATTCATGACTTTAAGGTAATAAAAGAGCTCTTAGATTACAAGAAGCATTAACCATAAAAGGAAAAAAATGATAATTTAAATTTTTCATAAAAGAAAAATTTCTGTTCATTAAAGTCACCTTAATTAAATAGATAACCCACAGGCTGAGGAAAATATTTAGATTATATCCTTAATAAGGTACTCGTAGCCACAATGTATTTTTAAAGACTACTATAACTCAACAATTTTAAAATGTCTAAATTTTTTAGTGAACAAAAGACTTGAATAGACACCTAAGAAGAGAAGACATAAGTATAGCCAATATCACATGAAAACATGTTCAAAATTACAAATCATTAGGGAAATGCAAATTAAAACCATAGTGAGCTACTATTTCTACTTCATAGAGTGACTGAAGTAAAAAAGTTTGCTTGGTTTGAGATTTTTTAAAACAAATTTAAAATGCTAAAATTTTAAAACGTTTGCCAATAACAAATGTTGGTGAGTATGTGGAACAATTTTTACTCTCATTTATTGCCAGTGAGAGTGAAAAAGTAGTGTTACTTCTTTGGAAAATTGTTTGTAAAGTTTCTTTAAAAGTTAAACATCTACTCGATGACCCAGTAATTCTAAACACTAAGCCAAGATAAATGAAAACATACAAAATAACTTGTATATGAATGGGAATAGCAATTTTATTGATAATAGCCAAAACTTGGAGGGAACTCAAGTGCCCATCAACAGGAGAATGAATAAACTGGTTAGGATATATTCATGAATTGGAATACTACTCAGTAGTACACAAAGCAGACAGTTGATACATGCAACAATATGGATGAATCTTATAGCATTATGATGAGAGAAAGAAGTCAAACACAAAAGATATGCACTATGATTCCATTTATATGAAACTTTAGAAAAACTGTGTGTAATATAAAGGCAGAAAGTAGATCAGTTGTTGTCTAGGGTAAGAGTTGAGAAGAAAGAATTAACCTGTAAAGGGCACATGAGAGCTTTTCTCGGTGTAGAAATATTTTATATCTTGATTATGATAGGTTTGGTATGGTATGGTATAATGATAGCTGTATAAAATTATCAAAATTAACTGCACGATATACTTAAGATCTATGTATTTTATGGCAGTGAAATATACATCAGTGAACAACAACTAATTAATCAAGTAGCTAATTAATTAATTGATAGATTAAACATATATATATTGTTCTTGGGGCAATGGTAGAAGTTTATACCACTCTTAAAAATCTAAAGGTTAACTGCCAGGCGGAGGGAGACACATCTCATCAACAAGGGTATCTGCATAATGAACATTTGTATACCTAACCCTGAATTGTACCCCACATCTTTTTTATTTATTTATTTTTTTTGAGTTGGAGTCTCACTCCATCGCCCAGGCTGGAGTGCAGTGGCACGTTCACGGCCACCCCAGCATCGACCTGCTGGGATTCTTCCCCCTCAGCCTTCCAAGTAGCCAGAGCTACAGGCGTGCACTAGCTACCATGCCTGGCTAATTTTCTGATTTATTTTAGAGACAAGATCTCACCATGTTGCCGAGATTAGTCTCGAACCCATGGGCTCAGGCAATTCTCTCACCTCAGCCCTCCAAAGTGCTGGGATTACAGGTTTGAGCCCTGCACCCCGCCATACCCCTCATCTTTAAATTTTAAAACTAAAAAAAAAAAATCTGAAGGTTGCAGAGGTGGTAGTCTCTAATACATGTTCAATTAACTCACCAGCCTAGCTCCTATAACATGGATAGATCCTGAAGGGTATCCATAGATGTCTTCAGACTCAATCCAGTCATAGCTTCAGTTACAAGTTGTGGTGCCAGATATGAAATATTTACTGAAGCAAATTGACATGATTTCAGAGACATGATACATAACATTTGGTCTGGCAAATGCATTCTTTTCCATCCCCATCAAGGAGGACCAGAAGCATTTCACATCCATGTACACGTGTATGGTCTTCCTCTAAAGCTATATTAACTCTCCTGCTCTCTGCTGTAAGGTAGCCCAAAGAAGCCTGACCATCTGAACATTCAGCATGACATAACATTGGTCTACTATAATAATGATATGATCATTGGATCAGATGGCAAAAGTAATTCCAACTAGTATGTTAGAAGTTCTAGTAAAACATGTGTTCAAAGGATTTGAGATAAACCTTATGAAAACTCAGAAGTCTGCCATATCAGTCAAGTTTTCCAAGATTTCAGTGGTCTGGAGTATGCCAGGATAATCACTTATCAGATTCTGGAGATGGTATACTTCATGTTTGAAATACTTCTCCAACCCATTTACTGAGTGATGTGAAAGGCTGACAGCTTTTAATAAGATACAGAGAAGGAAACGGTCTGCAGCAGGTTCAGGCTGTAACACAAGCAGCTCTGACACGTGGGCCATGTGACCCAGCAGACCTTGTGGTACGAAGGGAATCTGTGATGAGAAATGATTCTGTGTGGATTTTGCAGCAAGTCCAGTAGGACAATCCTAACATTACACATGAAGAGTTCTAGAATAAAGCCATGGCATCCTCAGAAAAGAATTAACCATGGCCAGCCATGGGACACTGCCAGGAGAGAGAGAGAGGGAGGAGGAGAGCACATAGCCTCACAAAGGGTACCTGATCCTAAACCAGGGAAGTGAGGACCAACTGAAGGCCCAAACTGCACGTAGACTACTCATGTACCTAATCCTGACTTGTATCTCATATCTCAATAATAAAATAAAGAGAAAATATCCAAAAGAATTAGCCATAGTAAGATGGAAGTGGCACATCTGATATTAGTCATGAACAAAACCAGAGAATACAAACAAGCGGCATGAGTATAAGATCCAGACTTGCATGATAGCCACCAGAATTGCAAAAGTGCCTCTCCTTCAACTCACACCTCAAGCAGGTAGTGCCTTACGTCAGAGGACATAGTTGAAAAAATGGCCAAGCTTAGTACGCAGATGGGCTGGCTTAGTATGTACACACAAAGTCAAAATTTGCCTACTTTGGCACCGTATTCTCACTTAGGGCAGAAGAGAGAGATCGCAATAGCAAAATCCTCCCCAAAAGCAGCCTTGAATGTGAACAACCTTTGGGAAAGGGATCTTCCAAAGCTCAGTTTCCTTGCCTGAATTCGGAACATCTCTGAAGAACTATCCCTGCTTCACAGCACCCTGTGAGATCAGTTGAGTCCTCTGTTGCCACTACATCATTGTTCAACCTCTCCATCTGCCCAGTTCCCCTTTCGACATATCTTTATAGGCCTTATCCCCAAGAACACATTCCAATAACTTCCTTACACAGAAGTCTCAATTTTAGCCAGAAAACCCAACCTGCAACAGTTAATACAAACAATCAGTGCAATGAGTCAGGATTTAAGGTTCTACAGTTTAGAAAGTTTGTGGGTGGCATGGAGGAATGTTAGTCCTGCTTGGAAATGCAAGCTATCCCTTTTATTATTTGTATTTGCTCTTTTTTTTTTTTTTTTTTTGAGTTGGAGTCTCACTCTGCCACCCAAGCTGGAGTGCAGGGGCAAGCTCATGGCCACCGCCTTGACCTGCTGGGCTCAGGTGATCCTTCCATCTTAGCCTTCCAAATAGCATGCGCCACCATCAGCACAGCTGTTTTTTTGATTTATTGTAGAGATGAGGTCTGGTAATGTTGCTCAGGTTGGTCTCGAACCCCTGAGCTCAGGTAATTCTCTTGCCTCAGCCCTCCAAAGTGCTGAGATTATAGGCGTGAGCCACCATACCCAGCTAATATTTGCTTTTTTTCAATTATCTTATTTCTGAAAATGGAGACATGCACCTTGTGCTCTAATACAGACTTGTGATATTTTTAAATAGGTTGCCACTCCACTACCTGAAAGCAGAGGGCGCTTCCGCCTGGAACATGTGGGAACCAGTTTCTCACTATTTTTCTGCAACAAGAAGCTACCTCCCAAAAGGCTAATGCTTGCTGGTGGAATTGAGAGTTCTCTAGAGATATAATTGTCTTTAAAGGCAAGGAGGGTAATTAGCATCCAATGTTGGTAAAAAAAAAAAAAAGACACACACAACATAGGAACAGCCATATCTGAAGGATGTTTCTCCAAGAACAAATATTTGTTTTTCCTTTATTTATCAAATTATTTTGTATTGGACTTCAGGTGCGCAAAGCTGCATTAATCACAATCCCAAGTTCATAATAGGTTTCCTTCATTTGTACATAAAATGATGTCTTCGATTTGTTTGTTGTTCATTTGTTGATTTTAATTATATAATAAACAATTGTGAAATCAACACCCAATAAAAAACACAAATGATGACAATAATTTACATTCATAAGAGATCCTTGTCTACCCTATTCCCTGGCCTTCTGCCTTAAAACTTTTGTTCCTTGTTGCCTCATTTTGCTTTTGACATAGTTTTTTATGTATTTATTAATAGCATAGACTTTGTTTTGGTTGTTTTTAAGTTTATAAAAAGAGTATCTTGATCCACTACTGGAGTGTGAGATTTTATAATAAAAAAGAAACATTTAAGGTATCATGCAGGATGTAATCTCTAAAAACTGTTCACTTAAAATTATATTCTTGAAATTCGCCAATATTGTCATGCATACTTGTTTATTCTGTGACCATTTTTTTGCTATTTTAAAGATAAGTTCTAACCCTAACAATATAAAAATTACATCTATTTCTAGAAGTTCCTCTACAGACACCACTATTTTTTCTTATCTGTTTCTTTAAAGTTTTTTAAAAAATTATTTCTGCATTCTTCTTCATGATATCCTTGTTTACTCAGTGTCTTGAATATGCCTTGCTGTTACTTTTTCCAACATTTGTTTTAAAAAATGCTAACCCTGGACTGTCTTGCTTAGTCTCAGGAGGAAGGGTGCATGTTTTTCCAGAAAACCAGAACAGAAAAACTCAAAATGCCCTTAATATAATGCCACATTTGAATACTCTCTGAGCCTACACATAAACCTCGTTCTTGTGGGTCTCTTAAGCCCACCTGAGGCCTTACACCAGTTGAGCTGTTTGTAAAGATTCATTTAGTTGGGCATAAAGAAATCTCCTGTGGTATTGAAAACACATCCCTCGGAGAATAAAGGACCAAGCTGTTGGGCATAATGAAAAACAAGTATTAAATCTAAGCCATACAGGCACTTCACACACCTGGAACAACAGCCTGATGCTTTGGACAGACAATGGCAGAAAACAAATCTCATGTGTATTCCAGATGGTTCTGAAGGATCACAGACAAAAAGCGTTTTTTCCTACCCCCTTTCTCAGAACAACTCCGATTAAAATTTCCTGTGACTCTCAGCTAAATACTAAAATTTAAGTGGTCAAATAAACCCCTGAGATGTGACAGAGTACCCTAACCCTCCCAACCAGCATGTGAATGTGAAGTCATTTTGCAGGAAGAAATTATGCACACCCAAACTATTAAGATTCCACTGGCTTTATCTTAGTGGATGTGATGACCAGTGGAACACACAGATCTCCACATTGGGATGAAGGCAGGTGGGAGTTTAAAACAAATGAGCTGAACTCCACCATGGTGGAGAGACTAGGAGGGAGAGAGGAATCCCCAGCTCTGAGAAGTAGCAGCTGGAGAGTATGCAGACACATTGCTGCAGACACAGGATGAACACAGTTTCACCATTCACAACAGCTTTTAAAAGAGCAAATATTTTCTATTCATTCTAAAGAAAATTATGTTTGTGAGACCAGAAAAATGTGTGGATGCAAATTCTCCAACCTAGTAATTATCTCTCATCCATTTCAATAAGCAAAGGTTTGGGGGAATTATTCATGTATGAATCATTTTCACTGCTTTTGATTTGCAGAATAGATTGGAACTGTATGAATAAGAGACCTTCAACTCCTATTAACATTTTTGCATGCAATAGAGGCTCTCCAGAAATTAAAAGACAAACATTGGAAAATCAATAAAAGAAAGTATTATTGTATTTCACCTTGGGCTCAGCCACCCACTGCCTATCTTCTCTCCATCCTTGGGAGAAAAAAATTCTTTTGAGCTGACCCAGCTAGAATGTAGACAGTAGGTGAGGAGGTGGGGGTGGGCATTGCAGCTGAAGGGAGCTGCTTGAGCAAAGGCAAGGTAAGACTTCGTGGAGAGGGAAAAAATGAAGTGACTTCTCTGGCTGGATTGAAGTGTTCCTGTGGGAAAGTGATCATAGAGAGGTGGTCGATAGTAAAGACATGTGAATGGAAAGAAAATTGGGAGTTATAGAAGCCCCTGGGGGGGTATGTTTGTGTGCAGAGGATGGGTATTATCTAAGGACTTAGGATAACCAGGAATATCCAATAAGAGACAATAGTTAGAGCACTGTGATGAAAACTGAAGACCCAATGTCAGAAAGATCACAGCTAAAAGAATGGTTCTATACTTCCTAACTGTGCAAATTTGGGCAAGTTGCTTACCTGGCTTAAAGCAAATTTACTTCTCTCTAAAATGGGGATGTTATGAACAACTCCTAATTAATGGGGTGGTTGAGAGGATTAAATAAATTACATAAGGTACAAGGCACATTGTAAGATTAAGTGTGAATATTAGCTACTACTATTATCATCATTATTATAATTATTATTTCAGGAAAATTCATTGTCTATGTGAGATAAACAGAAATATCCATTTATTACTGCACATGACTATTATATAAAGACCCCAATTATCATTAATAATATAAAGCAACCATAATAAATGTTGTTTGCATTTTGAACAACTTTAAAAATTACACCTTTCTTGAAATAAACCACTGCAAATTTTCTTTATTTAAAATATCCTTAGAGCAAAGAAAACTTTGCCTCTTGAAATTGCAAAGAACAAACACAGGTGAACTTAAGTTTCGACTTAAGTTTCTCTGCGAAAAAAAAAATGGCCCAAGTCTTAAAAAAAAAAAAAAGGAGCTAACTAATATGATATAGGCAAGTCAATACTGAGAATATACAGTAATGACTGCATCAGCCAGGAACTGCCTGCATCAGGGAGGAGCAGGGTCACTATAGATTGTAGCAGATGCAGATTATGTTTTCTTTGTTTGGTTTTATGGGTTGGAGCCACAAAAGCATGATGGAGTTACTCAATTGCAGAATTAAGCAATTCCATACCCACCTAGCACCTCCAGTTTTCTTTTTATTGAAGGAATGAGGAAATTCAAAGGAAAACCGTGCTCATTTTCTAAATAAGCAATTTAAAAGTCAAGTAAAACAAATTCATGTTTGCCACATAAGTAAATGACTGTGTGAGGCAGAATAAAGCTAACTGGCATAAGGATGAGATATCTGAGATCCAATCCAGCTCTTTATTTATAGAGAAGTAGTCTGTGTACTACCTCATTACTAAGATAAGGGAAGCGTCTGAGTGAGAGGATCCAGAGTTTACTTCTAGGTCTTAGATTTTGACTTTCCACTAGCCAGTTTACAAAGCAGTGCTTCCTAGGGCTTAGTGTTAGATAAATTTTTAAAAAAATTAAATAAATACATAGCAAGGCCTCCTAACTCTTCTAAACCAGACATGATATTTTCCTCCATTTAAAAACTTGTAAAATGTCCCCCTTTTTAGAACCCTTGCTATGATATGGCTTGGATGATAATTAAGTGTGTGCTTATCTCTTTTTTTTCCTCTCTCTCTCTCTCTCTCTAGTTGACTAAGATTCTTGAAGATAAGAATCGATTTTTCTTCCTATTTGCATTCCCTAAATCATTTAATGGTGCATTGTGATTCAACAATGAATAAAAAAATTCAACAATTCAACCATGGCCAAGAGGGATTTATTTCAAGCATCTGAGACTGGTTCAACATTCAAAAATCAGCTAGTATAATCCGTTATATCAATAGGCTAAAAAAGAAACATAATATGATCCTTTCAACTGATGCAGAAGAAATATTTGACAATATCCAACACCCTCATTCATGATAAAAATTCTCAGCAAACTAGGAATAGAGAACTCTCTCAACTTAATACATAACATCAATAACAAATATACAGCTAACATCAAACAATGGTGAGAAACTAAATTCTTTCCTCCTGAGGACTGAGAACAAGACAAGGATGTTTTCACTCTACTCTTATTTAATGTGATACTAACATCCTAGCAAATACAATAAGACTAGAAAAATTAGAAACTACAGACATTGGACAGGAAGGTATATAACTGTCTTAGTCACAAATGGCATGATTGTCTACAGAGAAAACTCTAGATGACATGACTGTTTACAGAAAAAAGTCTGCAGGATCTACGAAGGACTTCTGTAACTAATAAGCTAATGAAGTAAAGTCACAAGATACAAGGTTAATGTACAAAAAGAAAATTACTTTTTAAAATGCCAGTATTGAACAAATTTTAATCTAAAATGTTTTAAAATAACATTTGTAATCTCACCAAAAAAAAAAAACACCTAAAAGGTATAATTATAACATAATATATACAAAATCTGTATGTAAAAAGTTATGGACTGGGCGCAGTGGCTCACGCCTTTAATCCCAGCATTTTGGGAGGCCGAGACAAGAGGACTGCCTGAGTCCATGGGTTTGATCAGCCTGGGCAACTTGGCTAGACCTCGTCTCTACAATAAACCAAAAAAATTAGCTAGACATGGTGGCACACGCCTGTCGTTCCAGCTACTTGGAAAGCTGAGGCAGAAGGATCACTTGAGCTCAGCAGGTCAGGGCTGCAGTGGCCACGAGCAGACCACAACACTCCAGCCAGGGTGAAAGAGTGAGACTCCAACTCAAAAGAAAAAAGTTATGAAACACTGATGAAAGAAATTAAAGAAACCTAAATAAATTGAAAATTATCTTGTGTCCATAGATTGTAATGTGATCATTGGTTGTCAGGGATTCAAGGGGGGAAAGGGTTGAATCTTTGAGGCACAGAAGATTTGGGGAGTAGTGAAACAATGCTACATATAACTATCAAGGTAGATATGCATTCATCAAAACTCCTTGATTTTACAACACAAGGGGCAAACTTTAATTTGTGCAAATTTTAAAAAAGTCACTTAGAAGCTCTTGGGATTCCAGGAAGAGAATCTAATTCTATTACAAATATATAAAGCCATCTGATTGAATGGGATGGGGAAAAGGTGCTGACCTAAGTTACGCTGGAAATAAAAGGGTGCTATAAGACAAAAGACAAAAGAAACTGTGCTCAAGCACTGTGCTCTAGTTAATAAAGCTTTATCCCACAGATGTATAGATTATCTTTTCAGAAACCACTATACATGAACAAATAAATAAATGGATGTTGGATGGTGGAAACCAGATTTCTCATTGTTAGTGTGGGAAATCTCAGCAAAGAAAGAGGAGAGGTCTGAAATTATCCACATAAATTTGAGATACGAGTATGGACTCATGTATAGCTTAATGTAGACACATATGGATGCATTAGAAATATATATAGGTATGTGTTCATACATACGTGTGTGTGTGTGTGTGTGTGTGTTTGCTCTGTCAATTTAGAGGGCCTGGAAGAAATGACAGTTTAGTCCAGTAACAAAGAGCACTGCCCAAATCTTGATTTCTAGTATAATTTTCTGATAAAAGTAACAATAAAAGAGCTTCTTAGGAAAAAAAAATTATTGAATTTAGGTATATGGAAGAAAATATACAAAATACATCTGGAATATTTTGTGGTATCAGTGTGTAAGGAAGGACTCAAACATACACAATTATACATTTGAGCAAAATAAAGTAATATTGAATTATCTCCCAAAGTATAAAATAAACATCCATGAGTCCACACTGACATAAATGAATGATTGAATAAATAAATGAATGGAGGAAAAAAGACAAATATTCTGGGCAGAAGAATTTCAGATGATTTATGTCAATATTCTGCCTTCAGGGAAGTGGAACTCCCTATCTGAGGTTGGAGGCCAGGCATATATAGTAGCATAAGTCCATTCAATTTCATGGTTTTTTTCAATAGTACTTGAGCAACCTATGTATAGAAATAAAGTAGGCATGTGGATTGATTCAAGATTGAGATTTGAAGTAAGGGTACAGTAAAAATAGAAATAAATGAAACTGGGCATGGTGGCTCATGACTATAATCCCAGCACTTTGAGAGACAGAGGCGAGAGGATTGCCTGACTCCAGGGGATTGAAACCAGCCTGGACAACTTGGTGAGACCTCATCTCTACAATACATTAAAAAATT